>NC_058130.1:344418416-344462951 GCF_016433145.1 Gracilinanus agilis | reverse complement strand
TAATAGAATAGAATAGAATAGAATAGAATAGAATAGAATAGAATAGAATAGAATAGAATAGAATAGAATAGAATAGAATATAGACTTTAGATTTTTAAAGTTTGTGTTTTAGCAGACTGGTTTGGGAGAGCAGTAGTCTGTATGCATAAGGTATTTGACAAACATTTGTTGAATTAAAATGAAAAGAGCATTAGAATTAAATTAGAATTAATTAGAATTTTTTAAATTCTAGAAATTAAAAAAAATTAGAATTAAAAGAACAGAGAGAAAAACCAGCTTGCTACTCAAAGCACCAGACCCTGATCAAAAAAAAAATGAACTAAAATCAAATTTCCTCAGCTCTAAGTTTCATCAGTCAAATATTTGCCGAATGCCTATTTCTCTGCCTCTGTCTGCCAAGAGTAGTGTCAGCAGCACTCATAGAATAAAAACTATGATTCCAGGTTTCTGGATAAGGGAGAGGGCAAGATCTATGTTCCTTGGACTCTCTGAGGCCTTTCCTGATCCAAGACCCTCTCAGGGGCTAGTGCCCTCCTCCAGAATACTGATGTCATATTTATTTTTCTATATTTTGAATATACTTATTCAATGATGGCCCTTCCAAGAGAATGTAAGTTTCTTGAGGTCAGAGACTGTGCCATCCTCATCTTTGTATCTTCATTGCCTTGCACGTAGTAAGCAATGAATAGCAGTTAATAAATCCTGGTTGATTAACTAATCTTCCAGGGCCTACCTTGGTCTGCTTGGCCTGTGTTCCTCTCTGAATGGAAGTCAGAAGAAGGTACTTCATGTGGGATGGCTCCTTCTCACCATCTAGTTCTTTAAGGTTACAAAGTACTTTACAAGATGTTCTCATTTTATCCTCATAACTATCCTAGGAAATAATATTATCCCCATTTTATAGAAGAGAAAAGTAAAACAGGTTAAATTTCTTACCTACGACCACATAGTGAATAAGTAACCAAGGCAGGATTTTAATTCAGATGGATCTGATTCCAACTCCTCTACTTCCTTCACTGGGCTTCTAGGATATAGACTTGGATGGTTTTTTGGAGATCAAATAACCCATTTCCCTCATTTTATAGATAATGGAACTAAACTCAGATAGCTAAAGCAACTTGCCCACAAGTAGTAATTAAAACTGGGATTTGAAGCCAGTTGTTCTTAATTCAGACACTTTCTGCCATACTCTAATACTTCTCAGGGCTTAATTGTATGGGTTTAGGGGTGGCTAAGTGATACAATGGTTAGAACATTAGACTTGGAATCAGGAAGACTCCTCTTCCTGAAGTCACATCTGGCCTCAGACACTTACTAGTTGTGTGACTCTGGGAAAGTAATTTGCCCCCGTTTATTTATCTCAGTTTCTTCATTTGTAAATTAGCTAGAGAAGGAAATCCAATATCTTTGCCAAGAAAACCCCAAATGGGATCATAAAGAGTTGGACATGACTGAAACGACTGAACAAAGACAAAGACCAGCCAGCAAATAGTAGTTCAGGAGAAAGGTAGGATCTGGGATTTGTCTGAAGTAAAAAGGAGGGGAAATGGACCAAGAGATTAGCCACAGATCAGTCAACATGGAGTCCAAATGAGCCAGAGGCAAACGCCATGTCTTTGTAGCATAGCAAGGCAAAAACATTGGGACAACAAGGCAGCAATAGGCCCCAGGGGGAGGGGCAGAATCAGAGCCAAGGGCTGAAGCCATAAATCATGGAACCCGGGAAGAGGGCCAATCAGAGTGAGGATCTGAGAGGCTCAGAGTGCTTATAGCAATTTGCTGAGCTCAGTGTCTACAGACATTGAAGCTAGGATGTGGGCTACTCAGCATGATCACTCTGAAAGACTGTAGACAGCCCTTGATGGTGCAACTCTTCCAACAGCCGATGTGGTTGGTTCTGTTGCTTCATGGATCTCAAGACTCCCTCCTTTCCTCTACTGCTGTCTTTCTCCTTACACATTCCTTCCCTCAGTGCTGTACTCTAGAGTACTGCCAGGTGGCACAATGGATAGGATGCCCAGCTTGGAGTCAGGATGAATTCAAATCCAGCTTCAGATGTCTCCTAGCTGGGAGGCCCTGGGCAAGTCACTTAACACTGCCTCCATTTCCTCACCTATAAAATGAGCTGGAGAAGGAACAGGCAAACCACTCCAATATCTTTGCCAAGAAAACCCCAAATGGGGTTACAGAGAGTCAGACTTGACTGAACAACAACGAGAATCCTTGGAACCTACTTGTTGTCCCTCCACCCACGATACTGTGTAATTAGAAATATTGTACCCCTGAACTACATTACCCAGAATCTTTTCCCCTTCATCCACGTGCATCCTCACGTGTTAAGTTTTCTGTAAGCCCTTCCTCTCACTCTCTTTTCTGGTGGCTCTGTGCTCTCCTCTCCCAAGTGTGTGGTCTGGGGAAATTTCTTTTTTTATTGAGGCTTTACTTCCCTTTACTTCAAGTTATTATTAATAATCTTTATAAAATATAATACTTGGAGTATTTGGATATTAATTTTTAATCTTACAATACTCCATTTCTGTGTATTGTCCTCAGTATCAAAAATGCCCTCCTAGACTTTTGCCTTTTGAAATCTTTGGTTTCCTTTAGTTCTCACTCTGGTTTCACCTTCTCCTTGAAGCATTTCCTGACCTCCCTGGCGACTGTACCCTCTTCTCCCCTCCCCTAATTACCTTAATTCATTTGGGATAGATTCTGTCTCTGTAGACTCATTGATATATGTATTCTATATAATCACTAGGGACCTTCTCCCAACTTCCACTCAGACTTAGGAATCCAGTTCCCTAGATGGCTAGCTACATCTCCCCCTCCCATCTCAGTGTCCTAGGGTTACCCCCTGAAGAATTCTCTATCTTCTTAATGCTGTCCACTGGAGCCCCTATTCTGAGGGGTTCTCCCCAGTATCCAAGTCTAGTTAATGTTAGCATCTCCCTTATAATATTGATGAACCCAGTGATTAAAGCCCTGATATTATTTAAATAATTAATATTAATTATCTTTTACCAAAGGGACATTTACTGAGAAGGATAGCAAGGACCAGAGTACAAAACACCTCCCCTGAACCAGAGATACAGATTCCTCTATAACAATAGTCCCTTGGTGGGGAGAGTAGGCTTCAACTTAAAATTGCTGATACAAAGCATTTGCTTTACTAAGTTCCTTTCAAATTCTGCCCTGCTAATGGATGATTCAGAGCAGCTTTATGGTGCAGTTCTATGCCAGAAGTCAGGAAGATTCATCTTAGTAAGTTGAAATCTGGTCTCAGACACTAGCTGTGTGACTCCGGAAAAGTCACTTAACCCTTTTTGCCTTGATTTCCTCATCTGTAAAATGAGCTAGGGAAGGAAATGGCAAACCATTCCAGTATCTTTGCACAATGGAGTCACAAAGAGTTATTCATAACTACACAACAACAACAAAAGATGATTCCCTTCCCTTTGGCTGCCATCAGTTCACTGCTGTGCTAGATCAAGCAGGTCACTCCTTATTAGGCTCAGCTGCTGGCAAATTCTTGCATGGACTCCAATTTCCCTGGACCTCTGGTGCTCTTCCTACCTTTCAAAATCCCACAAGGCCACAACCTTGTACTAGAGTCTAATACTTTATCACCTAAGGCAGCAAGGAAAAGATTCAGTGAGGACAGAAGCTAGCAGGACCATATGCTCAAGGTTTTATGTTATTGTCTCCTCCCTCAAGTATAACTAGGTAGGAAGGAGAGTGTTGCCCCAGTGGAAATCTTTTGTGTGCACCCCCAATACTGACTTAGTAGCCAGAAGAGGCAAACAGTAAAAAGAACAGTTAATTCATGAGACACAACTTGCAAATAGAATAATTGGTTCATGAGGCACAACTTCAATGTATTTGACACCCTCCCTTGGTAAAACTCACTTTTTTAAGAGTCTTGGGGGCACAGCTGGGTGGCTTAGTGGGTTGAGAGTCAGGCCTAGAGAAAGGAAGTCCTAGGTTCAAATGTGGCCTCAGACACTTCCCAGCTGTGTGATCCTGGGCAAGTCACTCTAACTTCCATTTCCTAGCCCTTACCTCTCTTCTGCCTTGGAATCAATAGACAGTGTTGATTCTAAGACAGAAAGTAAGGGTTTAGAAAAAAGAGAGTTAGTCATGAGTTTTAGCAAAGTCTATTATAAGTAGATACTTCCCAGATCAAAATACAAGGGTAATTCACTGCTGTCATATTTTACAATTAAAAGGCTAGCTTGGGACATATTCAGCAGAGTGACCTGAGTGTCTAGTGTCCAATAGAATATAAGATCAAGTGACAAACTTGCAAAACCCACTGTTTGCCGAAGTGACTGGCAGCAGCAGCAGCCTGGTTTCAGGCCTGGAATGTAGGTTTCAAAATTCCCTAGACATTTTCTCCCAAACTTGAAAGGCTAACCAATAAATACTTCTCAGAATATTTGAACCTATTTTTCATAAAAATAAGAAACATTTTTCATCACTCAATTCCTACCTGTCTTTGTAATATTTCCCTTTGCAACCTCCCCACCTAGAGCCAGCCTACATGTATATATGTATAAAGAGAGGCAGCTAGGTGGAGCATTAGATGGAGTGATGGACCTGTAGTCAGGAAAAGCTAAGTTTAAATCTGGCCTGAGACACTTAATTAGCTTTGGGAATCTAGACAAGTCCTTTAACGTTACACTCTGTAAATGGGCATAATAATAGCACCTACTTCCCAGAGTTATTGCAGGGATAAAATGAGAAAATACATGTAAAGTATTTTTTGCAAATATTTTGCAAACCTTAAAGTGCTATTTAAATGCAAGTTGTTGTTATTGCTATTTGGAATAGAAATATCATATGTAAAGTGACTAGAAGGGAGCTGAAATGATGATGTTTCCCATTAATCTGTTATGGTACTTGAAATTCTCAGGATTAGAGTCTTGAAGACCCCTGTTAAAACACAAATCCAGTACTTAAAAGGAATTTAATTCAACAAACTTTTACCATGTTACTATGTTACCAAACCTTTGTGCTAGATGTCAAAGAAGCAAAGACAAAAATGAAACATTCCCTGCCCCTCAAAGAGCTTATCTTCTGCATGGGAAATCTAATGTATATATGCAGATTTGTAAACATAAGAAAATCGGAAAAGGGAAGGAACAATTGCCACTGAGGAGATCAAGGAAAGTTTCATGAAAGAGGCAGCATCTGGAAAAAAACCTTGAAGGAAGATGAGGATACTGAGAAGACAAAATTGGAGAAACAGACCATTCCATGTATAATAATCAGCCTGTGTAAATTCAAAGAGACAGAGGTAAGAGATGAGAGGCTCCAATCTGGGCTATAGGTAAAGATCACAAATGGGAAAGAATGTGAGATAAGCCTGGAAAAGGAGATTCAAGCCCAATTGTGAAAGTTTTTTTTTTTTAAAAAAAAACCTGAGGCGTTTATGTTTTATCCCAGAAGCAATGGGGAGCCAATATTAAGTTTGGAGATCATTAGAATTCAGTGGCATGTGAACATAGACTGACTAGCTTAGAAATCAGAGAGCATAACCTTGAGAGATGACACAAGACTGAGAAGGATGGGGCAGAGGCAATTCTAGGAAAGGAGGGGATAAACATTTATTAAGCACCTACTATGTGCCAGGCACTTCTTTATAAATATTATCTCATTTGATCATCACAGCATCCTGGGTAAATAAATGATTTTATTATCTTCATTTTATAATCAAAGAAACTGAAGTAGACAGAAGTTAAATGACTCACCTGAGATTTCACAGCTAGTAAATGACTGAGGCTTATTTTGAACTTGGATCTTTCTGACTCTGTTTCCCCACTGTGCTATCTAATTGCATCTAGAAGGGAAAGAATAATTCTGGAGCACCAAGAGCCAAAAAGTGGGAGCTCAGAGAACAGTATTAGGGAATAAGAAGTTCCCTGTAGGGATATTTTTCCCAAAAGGGAGATAAATCATTAAAGAAAACTTCACCTATCTAGTATATTTGTTAGAAAACTAACTTATCAACAAAATGGAGCAACAAACCACATTTGTGCCCTAGAGATGGGAATAAACTGCAGGTCCCTGGTAGTGGCATCAGAGCCTGTGGAGAATATTTGTGTGTGCACCCTGGAGCTCAGACAGGGAGCTGTAAGTGAGGTTGGGAATTAAATCGTTACCATGCAACGTTCTAGAAACATTTGGCAGTGTGGAGCTGCCTGGGCTCAGGCATTCCAGGGGAAATGTATTCTTGGACCTTCTCCTCTCTGTTGTGAGGTGTGAATGGAATAAGAAATGGATCACACTCCACCCAAGACAGGATGTACTCTGAGCTCATGCTGGGCTGCCCTGGGCTGCCTGCCCATGAGAGATACTCTACTCACAGCCTCCAAGAGGCAAAGCAGACCTGCTTACATAAAGCCCAGGGACCTTAAGCATCGCTGAGGTGTGTGGGAACAAATTAGGCGGTTATTGTGCTCTTTTGTTTTCCCTCCTCTTGGATAGATTTATTATTTGTTTCTTTTCCTTCCTCAAATTGCATTCTCAGTGTGCTTTAGAGTCAGGAGGGAAGGGCTAGAACATATGTCCGTGCCCACCAACACCTCCTCAAAAGTGGGCCCCTAAGAATTCCCCAGAGGTTTTCAAAGGACTTTGAAAACTAAAAAGACATAAAACACGACTTTTTGAAATATAAATACATAAATATGAGAGGGTCTTATGAGAATATGTAGACTTTTGGCTTTACCTGGAAAACAGCCTCTGTAGCTGGTTTCTGAGCTCATAGTTTCTTCTAGGTACTAATCACTTACCTTTCTCTAACCAATAATAACTGTTACTTCACTTGGCATAATACCAGAAGAAAGGAAGTCAAGCCCTCATATTGTAGCTGCTTCCAAGAACTAGAAAAGAAAGGCATTTGAATGGGGCCAAGAACCCTTAGAAACCATACTGACCAAGATTTATTATCTGAAAGCGTCTGGAGACTCAATGGCTCTAATTGAGAACATAACAATGAGAGTGGTAGACCATCTCAATACTGAATTATTTAATCTTTCAAATGTTATTACCTTATCTCTCCCCACAGACTGGAAGATTTGAAACTCATTAGCTTTCTATTCTCTTCCATGGAGTTGAGCCAGCTTCTTCCCCCCAATTCCTGTTTCCAGACAAATAGGTTCATGTGCATGAACTTGCACATAAATCCATGCCTCTCAACATATGTTTTCTTATGTTCTTTGTAATATTGTCTAAAAAAGTAAACAAACTACATAGATTGGGTATAGCTGTAGATCTATATTTATAAATTTTCACAAATATATAAATAAAATTTATAAATATATGACATAAATATGGCATACATCAATATATTAATTTACAATGTATCATATACTGTATTATATGTCATAGAACAATATAAATATATAAAACAAAGCTAAATGTTATAAATGTATTATATATTTTATGATGACCTTTGAAATAAACAATCACTAACATTTCAATGCATAAAAAACTGAAAAAAGGGCAGTATGTGATACTTTGTATTTCTGTTACTTATAGTTGGATTTTAAGCATATGTTAAATTTAACAAAGTCATAACAAAATTGCCTTGTTTATTTATGTGCTCTCTGGATTTCTTTCATTTTTCTCTGTTTATTTTTAAAAGTTTTATTGATGCCTTCTGCATCTCTAGTGCATGCCCTCTCTGCAAAGAGGCAAGAGGCACACTTCTTCAAGCTTTTAAAATCATAGGTGGTCACTGCTTTGATCAAAAGATCTGTCGGCCTTTCAGGTTGTTTTCCTTTACATTACTGTAGCCATCATGTAAATGGATCACCTGATTCTGCTCACTCACTCTGCTTCCTTCAGTTCATGTCTTCCTAGTTTATCTGAATCCATCATATTTGTCATTTCTTATAGCACAACTTACTTGTATATGAATAAATGAAGTAATGAAATTATTTGTTGAACACCTCCTAAGTGCCAGACTATGCTAGATCCTGGGCATACAGAAACTAAATTTTTCACAGTGCCATAAAGAACTCCATATTCTAATGGCTGGTAATACATATAAGGGGGTAGTAACCAGAGGGAAGGAAATTTTTGTCTAGGGAATCACAGGAATGGTAAATAGAGCCAGAGGACAATTGCCTCACAAGCCCTTTTCAGAAGCAACAGCAGTATAGAGTTGACTGTTCCCAGAGTAAGAGGGAGTTTTCCTGCCCAATAGTAGGAAAATGGCAAGATATCCTAAGATTTCCATTAGAAATGTGAAAAATAGTTCAAAGCTATGAGAGGATGGATTGATGGATAGATGGATGGATGGATGGATAGATAGATAGACAGACAGATAGATAGATAGATAGATAGATAGATAGATAGATAGATAGATAGATAAACCTGCAGAAATGCACAGATAATGACATAGATGGAAGGGTAGATAGGCAGGCAGACAGAGTCAGACAAAGTGAGGGAGGATAGGGAAAAAAGGGGGAGAGAGATAGTGGAGAGATAGATATTGTAATTTATTCAGTCATTCCTCATTGGTTTAGTACCCATTTCTAGTTCTTTATTACAAAAATAAAAGGACATAGATAAATAATTTCTATTTCTAGATATTTTCTCTTTGTCTTTGACTGCCTGGGGAACATATGCATAGAAGCCTTGTCATTTGGTCAAAGGGGATGTACATACAGTTTAGAAACTTTTGGTCTATAGTTGATGGTATAAGTATCCCTGGCCCTGCTATGGCTGTCTGAGATTACCAGAAGCCCTGAGAAATTATATAATTTCTCAAAAGTCACTCAGCTAGTATGTGGCAGAGCCTGGACTTGAACTCATGACTTACTCAAAGTCAGGTCTCTTTCCATTGTATTTCAATACCTTTACATCTTTCTCTCTGTCTCACTGACTCTGTCTCTCTCTTCTCCTACTGTCTTTCTCCTCTTACTGTCTCTCTCTGTCTCTGCTTCTTTCTTCTCTTTCTGTCTCTGTCTTTGTATTTTCTCTCTGTGTGTCTATCTCTTTGTCTCTGTCTCTCTTCTCCCTGTTTCTGCTTCTTCCTTCTATCTCTCCTGTTTTTGTCTCTTCTCTCTTACTGTCTTTCTCTGTCTTTTCTCTCTCTTCTCTCTTTCTGTCTCTCTCTCTTTCTCTCCCCCCCCCCTCTCTGTTTGTTTCTCTGTGTCTGTCTCTCTCTCCATCTCTGTATCTGTCATTTTTTTTTTAATCAGGGGAAGGGAGGGGGACAAACCTATAGGAAACTTCCAATAAGGAATCTCTTTCTATCATTGCAAATCTGCACTTGTTCTTTAACTCATGGTCTTAGTTGCTAGGACATTAAAGGGTCAAGTAGTTTGCCCAAGGTCAGCCAGCCTGTACGTGTTGGACTTTAGTCCAAGTCTTCATCACTATTCCACACTACCTCTCTATAGGACAGAGGCTTGCCATTGGTCCTATCTGTATCTTCATATTCTAGCATTGTCTCTTTTTTTGTTTTGATTCTCATATGTAAGGTAAGGTCTTACCTTTCAAAATTACCTCTGTCTTCCTACATTACTTATAGTCTCTCTTCTTCATTTGACAGTTATCATACTGTTCATTTATTTATCTTTGTATTATCACTTATTAATCAATCAATAAACACTTATTAAATGGCTACTGTGGGCCAGGCACTGTGCAAAGCACTTCTCAGATCTCATATGTTTCCAGTTAGATTGTAAGCAACTTGATGTCAGGGGCCATGGATATTGTCTTTATGTCCCCTACGTAACCTAAATATTGATGAGATTCGGAGCTTTACAAGACTAAGAATAATAAATTCTTTTTTTTAAAACCCTTACTTTTACATCTTAGTATCAATACTGTGTATCGGTTCCAAGGCAGAAGAGCAGTAAGTACTGGATGATGGGGGTTAAGTGACTTGCCCAGGGTCATACAGCTAGGAAGTATCTGCATCCAGATTTGAACCCAGGACTTCCTATCTCTAGGTGTGGTATGATATTTTCTTTGTCACTCACCACACTCTCAAGTACTTAATATGCTACCAGGATTTCCATACATGTCCAGAAGTTGTACTCAGTAGCATCAGTCACATGATGCAAAATTCTGGCTACACCCAGAGAAAGAACTAGTGGAGTGAAGCAAAATTTTTTTTCAGGTTTTTTTTGGGGGGAGGGGTCCTGTGTTCTCTTTGAAAACATAACTAAAATGGAAATATATTTTGCATGATTTTTTGCAAATATATAACTGGAGCAACTAGGTGGCTAAGGAGATAGAGAGCCAGGCCTGGAGATGGGAGATACTGGTTTCAAATGTCACTTAACCCCAGTTGCCTAGTCCCTTACTCCCTCTGCCTCAGAACTGATACTAAGTATAGAATTTAAGACAGGAAGGATTTTAAAAAAATACATATAACTTACTATTTCAGAGAAAGGGAGAGGAAGGAGAGAGAAAGAGGGAGAGAGAGGGAAGGAGGAAGAGAGAGAGAAAGAGGGAGAAGAAAGAGAGAGAGAGAAAGAGAGAGGGAGAAGAAAGAGAGAGTGAGAGAGGGAGAAGAAAGAGAGAGGGGGGAGAAGAAAGAGAGAGAGAGAGAGATAGAGATAGATAGAGATAGAGAGAGAGACAGAGACAGAGAGAGAGAGAGAGAGAGAGATAGAGAGAGAGAGAGAGAGAGAGAGACAGAGACAGAGACAGAGACAGAGACAGACAGAGACAGAGACAGAGACAGAGAGAGACAGAGAGATTGAAACTCAAAATTAAAAAAAAAAAGTGCAATTGGGGGAAAAGGTTGTTTTTGTTTTTTTTAAGCACCAGTCAATTCACAGGCATGAATCAAATGCCTACTCTGTTAGGCTGGAAGATAAGTAAAGTAGAAGTCCTGTCCTCAAGGAGTCTACATTCTCCTAGAATAGCTTTGCTCTACAGTCTACACTGACTGAATATCGATGTTCCTGTCACCATTTTCTCTATTTGGTGGCAGAGGCACCACCAGCCATATCTATATCTTTATAAACTATCCCTGTCTGTTTTTGTTTTTGTTTTCGTAGTCAGGATCAGAAGGAAACAAAATAAACCAAAGTTCTGGTGGATAGAAAACATTTACTAGTCAAAAGGATGAACAGTACAAAAAAGCTTAACTAGCCCCCTAATAATCTCATTTTGTTCTCACTTTAATCTTATTAAATCTTAGTCACGTACCTTGGCTGTAAAATTGCCGATTTTAGCCCAGCACTGAACTACACGACATGGATAGGTCCCGGTGATGTAACATTAGCCGACGGTGCAGTGCACCAATTTAATATGGCTCTGATATGTCAGTAATATGTCAGATGCCCACCACAGATAGGCTGTGAATGCAGAAAGTAACTCAATATACCAGGCAGGCCTGATGCGATTATAGGATTAAGTCTGATGGTGGGTTGTTATGTGATTCAGCAGTTATTAGCAAAAGACTTTGTTGTTTTTAACAATGCCTTTGAAATGCCATTTGGAATTTGGTCTCATTTTTTGTTTTTGCCAGTTTGCATTCTTCTAACAGACCTACAGCATTCCTTCTGATTCTCAATAATGGTGCTTGTCAGCTGGTTCCCTGGCGATGCTCTGAGAACCCAAGCAGGGCTCTCACCTGTGGTACCTGCCTCAGCTCTGCCTTGGCCAAGTGCAGAGCGAGGAGATTTTTTCTCCTCTCCAAGAGCCTTTGGCTCTTTTGTGGAATCAGCTTGTGAACTGCTACAGACGTAAGGATTTTGTGAGAATTCATTACAGTCAAGTACTAGACCCTGTGCTAGGCTCTAGGGGGTTACAAAAATGATATATAGGCTGAGGGCAGCTAGGAGTCTCAGTGGATGGAGAGCCAAGCCTAGAGATGGAAGGTCCTGGGTGGAAATCTGTCTTCAGATACTTCCCAGCTGTGTGACCCTGGGCAAGTCACTTAACCCCCATGGCCTAGTCTTTACCGCTCTTCTGCCTTGGAACTAATACATAGTATTGATTCTAGGATGGTAGGTAAGGGTTTTTGTTTTGTTTTGTTTTGTTTTGAATGATGTAGATAATTAGAATTCAGAGGCAGGTGAGATTTTTTATGAGCTGTAGAAGGAATCCCAGGCAGATAATCATCTCAGTCTATGTATTCCCTTCCCTCTCTCCCATCATAGCGGCTGATGCAGTGACCCATGCCAGGTTCAGGTGCCCCATCATTGATGCCTTTCTGAGAAGCAACCATGCTTGCATTTTTGTTCTCTTCAAAGTGGGTCTTATACTCTTTCTTTGAAAGCATTTGGGTAATTATACTTCCATTTCTGCCTGTGGTTCTGCTTTTCACTGTATTATCTGTAGTGTCAAGAGGTTTCTTTTGATCTCCTTTAGCTTTTAGCCCTTTCTTTTTAGTAGTTTGTGCTGTTTATAACCTGGACATGACCAGTCAGTCCAGACAGCTCTGTGGTTTCCATTTCTTCCAAATTCCGTCTAAATTGGATCACTTTTTAAAATGCATTTTAAAGAAGAATTTCATATTAATAATTTTTTTCTAGGTAGGAAAAATATAAATGTAGGAGTTACAATGGTTCCCTCAATTTTTTTCTGGACCCAGTTGAGTTGGTGGGAAGAGTTATTTTTCTTCCAGGTATTGCTGATATCTCTCTCCACAATCCTTCAGGAGAGCCCTTTGAGCCCTTTTCTCTGGGTAGGGAGAGGAGGAGGGAATTGGGCTCTGCCTACAGTTTTCCTCATATCCATTTTTAGGCTTACTAGCTGTATTTGTGCATTCACCAAAGGACCTCCTTGGGGCCAGCTTCTTTGGGCTCAGTTGGGGTTCCCTGCTGCCCTCTTCACCTCTCTTTCCCTTTTTCTTATGAGCAACCCAAGTGATTCATATGTTAAGATCTCTAAGCTCTCTGTGGTGGGGTGAGATGGGGTGGAGTGAGCAGTGGGTGGTAGGAAAAGGAAGGAGGAATGAACCAGCTGGAATAAAGAATTCACCCTGAGTCAGAATGAAACACACCCAAACTCTTTCAGTTTACTCTACACTCTACTTATATCTGGAAGTAGAAATTCCTAATACTCACATAATTCGTTCCCTATTTCCATATCTTTGGGTATCCTATAGAACCTCCACCTCTGAGTTTCTTGGGGGTGAGAAGGAACTTCTTTTCAATTGCATTTCAGTGACAGGCAAGAACAAATGAACAAATGAACAGATGAATGATGCACAAATGAATGAATGAAGAGACGTTTACTCTTTACAGGGCACTGTGCCAAGCCCTGGCGATAGAAATAGAAATATAAGGGTTCCCTTCTCACAAGAAGCTCATATTTTTGTGGGGGAGATAACAAATATAGAAAGTCTTAGCTGAAAATCAGACGGAAAGGTCCCATGGTGCTTAGGGGTACAGAGGCAAAACAGATAGATGCTAACACATTTTTTATTGTTTTTCAATTTACTTTTTTTTCATTTAAACTTTTATTTTCTCTTCTTCCCACTCTCATTTAAAAAATGGAAGACAAAAACAAAACCCTTGAAGCAAATCATAATAATCACAATCATTTGCATAACCGAGCAAAGCAAATTCCCTTATCGAAGGTCTTGCTCTGCTTCTTGAGTCTGTCACTCCTCTGTCGGCAGGTGGGTAGCAAACTCCATTCCCTATCTTCTGGGACTGTGATTGGTCATTATCTTCAAATGCTTCTTCCCTAATGTCACTGATAAATCATATCAGTTTCTTATGGTGATCCATTTGGTAGTACCAAGGACTTTAGTTTTGAGAACTTTTTTCTTTACTTTTTCTCCTTTTTTTTTTTTAAACCCTTACCTTCTGTCTTAGAGTCAATACTGTGTATTGACTCCAAGGCAGAAGTGTGGTAAGGGTAGGCAATGGGGGTCAAGTGACTTGCCCAGGGTCACACAGCTGAGAAGTGGTTGAGGCCAGATTTGAACCTAGGACCTCCCGTTTCTAGGCCTGGCTCTCATTCCACTGAGCTACCCAGCTGCCCCCTTTTTCTCCTTTTTTAAACTCTTACCTTCCAAGACAGAAGAGGGGACAAGGCTAGGCAATCAGGGTTAAAGAACTTGCACAAGATCATTATAGCTAGGAAGTATCTGAGGCCAGATTTAAACCCAGGTTCTCTCAAGTCCAGGCCTTGTGCTCTGGGAGAACCTTCTTTTTCATTTGGAGCATTAGAATGCATTGACTGAGCAAGCATTAATAAATATAGTATATTTGTATACTATAATATATATTATATTTACATACTATAACACATAGAATATAAAATATAATAAATAAAATAAAGAACTTACTATGTGTAAAATATTTTGGAGCTCAAAAGACTAAATGGCAAAGGTCAATAGGAAGAATTATTCTATATCACTCAAATATACTTTTGGCCTCTGGCAGCATCTTGAATATTGCCTATTCTTGCTGATGGTCCTCCTAGGTTAATTGTCTCTAATTCTATTTATCAGTAGTATACAAATAAGATGAGGGCTTACAGAAAAGTCACCAAAGAAGCTTCACATTAGGTTTCTCCCACCCCCACCAACTTCCATCCTTCATGAAATCACAGGTCTGAATAAAAAAAAATCCAGTGCAAAAAGAAAAACTGGCAAATGGCAGGAGAAATAGCATTTAGAGCTAGGGGGACATTGGAGATCATCTAGTCTAGCTCCTTTTTACAGAGAAGGAAACTGAGGTTCAGGAGATTTTAAGTGACTTATCCAAGGTCACACTGGTGACCAGTAGCAGAGATGGGATTTGAACCCAGATCTTCTGAGTGCAGATAGAATCTTCCCTATGCCAGCAAGCCCCTGACCATCCTTGAATAAGGACTGCCATTTTTCATAGAAGTGTGACTATTTTGCCTGTGAGAGGGGGAGTTTCAGACTGAGATTAAAATAGTGACACAATCACAGGCAGAGATGGAGACAGCTGTTCTCAGCCCTCTGGGTCTTTTGGGGGGAGCAGCCAGGGAGGAGGCCCAAGACTGATTCTGTGGGAACTTGGACCTTGCTCCTTATACTCAGCCAGGAGGTTGGACTGCTGGTGGAAATACGAGGGGATGTTTCTTTCAGAGTTCTTGCATCAGGAGGTGCCTTGGACACCCTCTAACTGGGCCCAGTTTCAGCAGTCACTCATGTGGCTTTAACAGCCCAGTAATTATCTACTGATCAAGGAAGGCTGGGATGTGGATGGAAAGCACTTCTAAGCTGCAAATATTTCTTTTGGAAGAGCCCCAATGAGCTGCCGGCTTCCCTAATCAAAGTTTTCTTTTTGACATTAAAAGGAGATCACAGAACTGACAAGCTAATTTAACCCCATTATTTAAAAAAATGTTATTTGGGTGGAGAGAAGCATTTGATGGTGAATCGCTGTGATGCTTTGGGCTCCAGGCCTGTTGAATTAGACGCTCTGGTGAGTGAAACTCTGTGAAAGCGAGGAAAAAAGAAAAAGTTTCCTTCCCAGTATCTGGCTGCCAGGTACCACTTAAAGACGGTCCTTTATTTCCAATGAATAAATGCTTCACTTTCAGCAAAAGAGACGTTTATAATCTAAAGAAAGGCCTAGATATTCTCTCTTCCATGCTAGCAAACAATTCATTGCCCACTTCGATGTCATTTAACATCACACACACACACATGCACATACATACACATAAACACACCCGTGCACATATATACACAAACATATACAGAAGATTCCACATTCGAGATTCTAATCTTCTTTAAGTCTTGCATTCAAGGCTATAGTGCTCCACTAAAAAGGATTTTTCTCAACCCATTTCAATACCATTTTCCATGTTTTTTAGACACCAGGCTTTCCCTCCATGACTCCAATGAACCATGGTTTCATCATTATGGGTATTCCCTCCTCCAGTGCAGATTACCACCCCTCTACAAGATCATAGGTGCTCTTTGAGAGTTGCCCTGGTATGGGGGAAAAAAATTTCATCACTCTGAAACCTTCCTAGTGCTGAGCCTTCTGGAACTAAGCTGGCCTGGTCCTCAGATAAAGGCATGTATATAGTCCATTCCTGAGGCCATATTTGAAACATGGTAAGTTCCTCCAGGTATTGTGCTTTCTTGCATAAAACCTAGGATTACCTCAATACCACACTGAGACATGAGAATGGGATTTCAGTAGAGTTTTTGCCAGAAAATCAATTTCAAAGGATTAGAGTTAGATGGGAAATATCTCTTTGCTTCCTTTAGCAATCCATTGTGAATCTATCATGAGACTTCTTATCAATTCATTTATATTTTCATTTCCTTGGATCTACTAAACAAATACAGTTATTTGGCCTAAAACTACCTTTTTCAAATTTCAGTGGTGACCCTTAGTTTTAGTGTTGTCGGGTTAGGTGGATAAGTTCATGTTCATCATATACATATCCTTCATACTTTTCACAGATTTTTATCATTTTTTCCCTTCACCATTTATCTAGTCAGACTGATTTTTTCAGACCAGCCTAATTTTAGTGTTTTAGGATTAAGTTTACAAGTTCATATTCACTATGTACATATCATCATTCTTTCACAGATTTTTATCACATCCCCTTTCACTGTTCATCCACTCAATCCACTAATTTCTTTTAGTTTAGCTTCACACAGAATGATTATAGAATCATGGAATATTGAGAGCTGGATGGGAACTCAGAGACCATGTAGCCCAATCTAAGAGAGAGCTGTAGTAGAATGGATAGAGAACTGGTTCCAGAATCAAGAAAACCTGAATTCAAATCTTACTTCTGACTGAATGACCCTGGGGAGATAACTTATCTTCTGAGTACCCCATGCAGCTAACTCTCAAAGACCATATGTTGCCAAGCAAGTGCTGCCCTACTTTGCTTGATGGAGTTTCTTCTGCCAGCGAAATTGTAGACTTGGTTCTCCTCAGTTTTTCTGGTCCCCAACTCCTCAAAAAAAAACCCAACTGAAATTCAGAAAGGTAAAATGATTCACCCAAAGTTACTTTACTTATTAGTGAGAGACCCAGAACTAGAACCTAAGTCTCCAGTTCATATATTTAGTTGTTTTTCCTACCATTTCAGACTTTTCCATATTTTTCATCATCCCAGTTATCCTTCTTTGGACCCTACTCAACTCGATTATGTCCTTTTTTAAAAAATTCAGTAATATGTCTTCTCTTAATTGCATGCAAAATTTTTTTTAACATTCATTTCCTAACATTTTGAATTCCAAATTTTCTCCCTCTCCCCTCCCTGTTCCTTGAAATGGTAAGCAATTTGATATACATGTGCTAGCATGCAAAACATATTTCCTTATTCATTGTATTGTGGAAAAAGACACATCACTCCCTCCCCAAAAAGAAAAAATGTGAAAAATGGTATCCTTCGATCTGCATTCAGTCTCCACCAATTCTTTCTCTGGTAGTAGTTAATATTTTTTCATTATGAGTCCTTTGGGGTTGTCTTAGATCATTGTATTGCCTTACTTTGTATCAGTTTCTAAGTATTTCCAGGCTTTTCTGAAATCATCTTGCTTGTCATTTCTTATAGCACAATAGTATTCCATTATAATTATATACCAGAACTTATTTAGCCATTCCCCAATTGATGAATGTCCCCTCAATTTTCCAATTCTTTTCCACAGCAGAAAAAAGCTGCTATAAATACTTTTGTACAAACAAGTCCTCTTCCTTTCTTAAAAAAATCTCTTTGGGATACAAGCCTAGAAGAGATAGTACTGGATCAAAAGATAGGCACAATTTTATAATCCTTGGGCATGATTCCAAATTGCTCTCCAAAATGGTTGGATCAGTTCACAACTCCACCAACAGTGCATTATCCACCATGTCTTGCTGAGGTCTGGCAAACGGAACTATTTGGATGGAACTATTCCAGATGCAGATGCTTTTCCTATGTGGGCATAACAAAGTTCAGTTATTACCCCTTGGCTCTTCTACCTCCCCACTCTCAAAGATCTCAACTTTTCACATTAATGCTTGCTTATATGAAGACGTTATTATATGTTGTTAATAATCTTAGATGACTCCCGAATATCTTCAACCTCTCCCTTCAGTTTGATCCTAGATTGCCAATTTCTTAATAAACATTTGTGTTTAGATGGACTGTCATCACCTAAACCACCCTTCTGTCAATTCGGGTCAACAAGTATTTGTTAAGTATCTACTATGTTAAGGCATTGTGTTAAAGGATAGCACACACACAAAAAAAATGACAAAAACAGTCTTTACTTTCAAGGACCTCACAGTATTATGAGGAAGACAGCCAAACACTGCATACAGACAAGTGATGTACAAATTAAATTGGAGATAATAATCACAGAAGAAAGGCATTAAGATGAAGGGAGACTGAGAAAGGATTCTTGGAAAAGATAGAATTTTAGTTGAGATTTGAGGGGAATCAAGGAAGCCAAGAAGCAGAGAGGAGGAGGCAGAGAATTTCAGCTAGTGAAATACACAGCTTAGGGAGATAGACCTTTGTGTTTGAAGTACAAATAGAAAGCTAGTGTCACTGGATCATAGAGGATAGAAAGGTGTGAAAAGACCATGTTGTGAAGAACTTTAAAAGCCAAACAGAGAATTTTATACTCAATTCTAGAGTTAATGGGGAGCCAGTGGAGTTTATTGATTAGAAAATTAACATGGGCAGATCTATAGTTTTCACTTGGATAACTGAGTGAAGGACAGATGGAACTTAGGAAAGATGGGGCAGAGAGAGCAACCAGGAGGCTATTACAGTGGTTTAAGCATGATGTAACAAGGACCTGTATCATCAGGGTTGTAGCAGTTTCAAAGGAGAGAAGGGATGAGAAGGGATGCTTTAAAGTTGGAATCAGCAAGATTTCATGATGGATTAGACATGGGAGGTGAGAGAGAGAATAAGGAGTCAAGAGACACAAAGGTTGCAAGCTTGAGTGACTGAGAGGAGAATGATACCCTGAAGAGTAATAGAGAAGTACAGAAAAGGGAGTGTTTGGGGTAAAGATTCAACTTTAGATATGTAGCTATTATTTGTGGGGCATCCAGTTGACAGTTGGAAATGTAAGATTGAAAGTCAGAGGAGAGCTTAGGGCTAAGCAAATGGATCTGAGAATCAACCATCTAAAGATGATAATTACATAATTATGGGTGCTAATGAGATAACCAAGCAAGATAATATCTCTATAAAGAGAAAAATCCTTGAAGGACACCCATGAATATCAGATATGACCTGGATGAAGATCAAGCAAAGGAGACTAAGAAGGAGCAGTTGGCCAGATAGGAAGAAAATCAGGAATGTGCCAAACCATGAAAAACTAGAGGAAAGACAATAGCAAGAAGCAAAGAAAGTGGAGTTGACTGATCTATAGCCCCCCACCAGAAGAAGGTAAACAAACAATCTCTAATAAGTTGAAGAGAAACAAATATATCCAGTGCTCCAAGAAGAATAGGTACTAATATTGCATAGTGGGCCACCAAGCCATGGAAAAAATGGAACTATTAGCATAGGAAGTATGGAAAGGCAGCTGGTAGGTTACCCCATATAATGTGCTCCCTGACTGGTCTAAGGACAGTGATCTTCTACATGATCACAGATCTCCCTTGCCTCTCTTGCATATCCATTGTTTCAGAGCATCTTCTACATCCATAGTGAGACTGGCACTATTTGCCATCTGCTTGGTTTTGTGCTGTTTCTCTTCCTAAAAAGGTTGATTATGCTCAGATGAAATATGTACTTTAAGGCCACTCTATAGGAGAAAATGGTCTTTGAGATTTTTGCTTTTTTGGGGGTGCTATTCTCTGCCTTATTTTCTTCTGGTTCTTTCCCACCATCTATTGTCATTCAGAGAAAGTCTCTCAGGCTTTTTTCCAAAACTAGACTTATTAGAGATTAATCTGTCAATCATGGAATGCTTTGTCCTCTGGCTCTCTTAATCATTCTTCTATGCTTCACAGCTCATCCAACCTCTCTGTTGTCTGTGTCTTGGACATCTCTTCCATCTATGTGGGGGGACTAATTTGCCACAGCCAAACAGAAGCAAATAAGAGCAGTAATGTATGTTCCTGTGACTTGGTTCATGTGGAATCCCATCATGTGCATTGTTATTGCAAAGGACTTTGTCAAGTGTACATCAGTGGACCAAATGGAGTGGGTTTTTCTTTGTGGCTAGTGGATTTTGACATATAGTTCCAATCACATAAGATTTTCCATGTCCTGGTGGCAGTGGCAGCCTTTGTCCACTTCCATAGTATCTCCAATCATAAGGAATTTTGTTATAGTCTTGAAAGCAGCTGAACCAATGGCTCCGTTCTCTGAGCCCATCCACCAAAGGGATAGAAAAGGAGCAGCCCAAGTGCTTTAAAAATATATTCCTTTGGCATATAATTTTTCAGTTACTTATTTGGGTTTATATTTTGGGGTTTTGTTTTTTTAAGATTACTCCCTTTCAAAAGTGAACAATATGGAAATATGTTTTGCATGATAATGTGTATAACCCAGACCTAATCCCCTGCCAGCACCAGGAGGGGGGAGGGAAGTGAAGGAGGAAGATAAGTTCAATCATATAACTTAGGAAGACTTGTATGGAAATTTGTTATTACATGTAATTGGTAAATAAAATTTTTTAATAATTAAAAAAAATCACTTCTCTGCCAGAGGAAAAAGAAGACTGAGTTGTCTGTTTCTAAAAGAAATTCATTAGTAAATCCCATATGAACTGAGCAGCCCACTCTTATATCCATTTGGCTTTCAACTCAATTTGTAAAGCTAGACCTGGAGGGGATGGCCTGCCTTCTCATGCCCCTCCATCTCAAAAAGACAACCACACTCTCTTCATATAAATAACCTTTCAAAATTTGCGATGAAATCCCCTTCTACTCTCCTTCTTCTAGCTATTTTGGAAAAAAATTAAAATAACTAGGTCTCTTCAGAAATTCATTCCTGCTTTATACCCTGCTTAGAACTGTCCTTTTTTTTTAAAATAATGTACTTAAGCAAACAAGCAGAACTTGATCACAACTTTCCAGAGCCTAGATACACAGAAGTAGAAAGAAGGCCATTAATTTTTACCAAGCCTAGATAATCACAGAGACATGTCCAAGCTTCATATCACTTATTTTAATACACACACATACATACAGACACACACCACCTGCATGGTAATATAAAATTTAACTGAGAAAAGACATTTAATACTAAGCTTTTAAAAAGAAGCCCTTCTGGGGCATCTGGGTAGCTCAATGGATTGAGAGTCAGGCCTAGAGACAGGAGGTCCTAGGTTCAAATTTGGCCTCAGATACTTCCTGGCTGTGTGACCCTGGGCAAGTCACTTGACCCCCATTGTCTACCCTTACCACTCTTCTGCCTAGGAGCCAATATACAGAAGTTAAGGGTTTTAAAAAAAAAAAAAGAAGAAGAAGCCCTTCTATTGTTGCTTTGTGTCTCAGTGCAAAGACTATGATGATAAAAAGAGGAAGTATGGAATTTTAGGGGAGTTTAGGGCCATTAAAATTTTGATGTCTAAGATTATCAAATAAAGAGGTCATTCAAGAAAGAGGAAGAGAAAAGGAGAACAGAGAGAGAGGGAGGGCACAAGACAAGGGGAAAGAGAGCAGGAGAGGGGAGGGAGAAAAGGAAAAGGAGGAAAGAAAAGAGGGAAAGGAACAGAGATAGAGAGAGACACAGATAAAGAGACAGAAATCATTGATAACTTTGGAGAGAGTTGTTTCAATTGAAGGACTTAGAAGCCATACTGTAGATGAGTTACGAAGAGAGTCAGAGGAAAGGGAGTGGAGATGGTGTTTTGCCACTAAAATGAGGAGCCATATAGGAAAGTAGCTATCAAGAATAAATGGAAGAATTAAGTGTTCTTCAGACATAGGGGAGACATGAGCAGAGAAACAGCCCTTAACAGATTGAAGATCAGTAAGAGTTGAGAATATAGAAGGGGAAATCTGCTGATGAAGTTGGGATGGAATGGCTCACTTTAGCATGCAGAGGGGTCTTCCTTGGCAAGGATATTGTTCTGATGTGACCCTGACAAAGCCTTGTGCAATAACAATAACTTGCTTCTTCGTCTGAGATAGGAGTGAAGCTGGAGACAGTGGCAGACAACACCCAGGTGATGTGAGATGAGGAGATGTGAGATGATGTGAAAAGAAGGAGCTCTTGATGAATGGCCTCAATTTTTTTCAGTGAAATGAAGCAAGGATTTCAGCTGAGAAGCTGAGGAAAAGAAGAACTATGGGAGGTTTGAGAAGAAGAGATGAGAAAGTTTAGAAATACTGAGCAAGGAGAATAGACAATGCAAAACTAACTCATTGTCTTCCTTCTAAAACCATCTGCACCTTCAACTTCTCCATTTATGTTGGTGTCATTCTCAGTTTCCTGGGCTCCAAACCTCAGTCAACTCCTCTCTGATTTGCCTGACAGCTGACCATTCACTGAGTCCCAACAATTCTTGCTTATTGTACATCCTTTCCTACCCATTCCCATTGCCATGACTCACTTGTATTATTGCTGTTGTTATTTCATAGTTTTCTAGCCTCCAGTCTCTTGCTTTCTCCCAACTTTTGTATGTACTGGTACTGGGGTAATATTCCTATGACATCCTTTATATCTTGTAATTCTTCTGATCTAAAATATAGCCTATTTGTTTACCTGATATAATGTAAAAAACATTCTATTTGATGTCTGAATAATCGTGTTTAAACCCCAGCTTTGCTGTTGTTACTTAGTAATTTTTCAGTTGTATCTGACTCTTCATGACCCCATTAGGGATTTTCTTGGCAAAGATACTGGGATGGTTTGACATTCCTTCTGCATCTCCCGTTACAGATGAGGAAATAGAGGCAAACACGGTTAGGTGCCCAGAGTCAAACCATTTAGTAAATGCCTGAGGCCAGATTTTAATTCGTGAAGATGAGTTTTTCTGATTCCACACCCAGTGCTCTATCCACTGTGCCACCTAGCTGCTCCTATTTACTACTTGTATGCTTTTAGGCAAGTTACTTCTCCACTCTATGAAATGAAGAGGTTGGACTGGTTGAACTCTAATACTTTTTCTAGTTCTTAATGCTATTATCCTTTAGTTAGTGACTTTTCCTTTGCCTATGAAATACATTTCAGTCTTTTTAATCTGATATTCAAGGTCTTCCACAATCTTGCCCAATCCCTTGGACAGTCTGCAATTTTATCCTTAATATTCTATTCCAGACTGACTGGTCTAACCATTCTCCTAACACTTCTTGAAAGTTCCTGTTCCTTTGTTTTTGCTTATAATATTCCAACCTGAACCCTCTTCCACCACCACCACCACCCCCAAACCCCCACTAAAACACAAACCTAGAATGTCCTCCTTGTTCCCTTCTACCTGTCCAAATTATTTCAGTTCTCTAAATGCAGGTCAGGTACCACCTTTTCAGTAATATCTTCTTTAACCAACTAGAACAGAGCAAATTTTTATTTGGCAATTATTTAGTACTGGCTTACATTGTTAGTTATTTTTTTGTTTGTATATGTCTTATTTCCTTCACTAGATTAAAAGTTTACTGATGGCAAAGACAGTTCTTTTTCATTCTGTGTTTTCCCACATAGAAGCACAGGATAGTTATGTTAGCAAAGTTGTATGGAAAATACTTTCTCTTTCACCTCTGATACTTTCTTCCTAATGATGGCCAGCACTTTGGTGTCCCTTTGAGACAAGTATGTGATGTATTCAAGGAATCATCTACAAACACTCTTTCAAGAATTCTTCTTCCTAAGGTACAACTCTTATCTCTTGAATATTTTTAAGATTCTAGACTGAGAATCTAGACTATATCCTTTGAGTGTTTCTGAGAGGCAGAAATAACTATTTGGATAAGTCTAAGAGGAAATAAGGGTGAGCTATATTTGTGGTTTATAAAAATGGAGGAAGTGAAGGCAGCACAGCAGAATCAGGAGACCTGGTAAAGTCCTAGGTCTGCCATTAACTATGAAAACTTGAGTAGGTAATATAACCATCCCAGATCCCATCTTATCTTACATGTAAAATGAAATATTGAATTAGATGACTTCTAGAGTCCCTTCCAACTCTTATTCTATCAATATGTAGGGAGCAATAAGCTATTTTAAAGTAATGTTTTTTCAGTTCAGCTTTTCCCATAATATCAGGCCAACTAACCAGAACATCAGAATTTACATCAACAAGATGGAATACTGTTGTGCTGAAAGGAATAATGAACTGGAGGAATTCCATGTGAACTGGAAAGATCTCCAGGAATTGATGCAGAGTGAAAGTAGCAGAGCCTGAAGAACATTGTACACAGAGACAGATATACTGTGGCCCAACTGAATGTAATGGACTTCTCTACTAGCAGCAATACAATGATCCAAGACAATCCAGAGGAATTTATGAGAAAGAATGCTATCCACATCCACAGAAAGAACTGTGGGAGTAGAAACACAGAAGAAAAAAAAACTGCTTGATCACGTGGTTCGATGGGTATATGACTGGGGAATGTAGACTCTAAACAACCACCCTAAAGCAAATAATAATATGGAAATAGGTCTTGATCAATGACACATGTAAAACCCAGTGGAATTGCTCGTTGGCTACAGGAGAGGAGTGGAAGAAGGGGAGGGAGAGAACATAAATCATGTAACCATGGAAAAGTATTCTTAATTAATTAATTAAAAATTTTCAAATTAAAAAAAAAAGAATTTATACCAGCATCTACCATATTTTCCCTAAGTGCCTAGAGTTTATCACTAACTGTTAAGATGCTTCTTAAAATCAATTTTCAGATATAAGTATTATTACCAAGTCAGATGGAAAACAGCTTCTTTTTTTTCTCCCAATAATTATTTTACCATATGTCAGTCTTCAAGAATAGGTTGTACCTTGCAAACCTCACCCTTCATAAATGGGGCAGAGTTGATGGCAGTAGCAACAAGGGCAATAACTGCCCAAGTTTTAGTCTCCTTTCCCCTACTCAACATAATATTTGTAAAGCACTTAACACAATTCCTGGCACATAGTAGGCCCTTAATAAACACTCGTTCCCTCCCCTCCCTGCTTCTTACTCAAAATGATAGGGCAAAAAGTTAGTAGGAAAAGAACTTCTTTGTAGACTTATGTTAAAAATCAGGGTTCTTCCCATCATGTGTTCTTTCTGAAAGCCCTGGCACAAATATGGATGTGGTGCCAACTATTAGTATTTCACAGTGAAAATTAAAAAAAAATCTATATGCATGGTTACCAGTAAGGAATTTCAACTAATGCAGGATGGCTAGAATGAGAAAAGAAATTCCCAGAATCATTTGCATTTTACTTAAGTTCCTAGGGTGTCCTGAAGGCTAGCATCCTGCCAAGTTGAAAAAAACTCTTTAAAATGTGCAAACCTAAGTAGGCTGCTGAGTGTCACTCCCTACCCAGCCATTCTTGATAAATGTCCCTTCCCAGTTGATCAAAAGCAGGATAGCACCTGCTTAATCTTTCATTTTGATTAAATAGGCTATATAGCAAAGTAATGATTTTTTCCAACACTTGTGCAGATTGGTTTCCAATTTTCATTGGATAGATTTAGTTCTGAAGCCCATTTGATCCTGGATTTTGGTGGCTTTTCAAAGTACAAAACTTCAACTTCTTTAGTTTCCATTGAGTTATTGCCAATAACAGGGTTAGGATAGAAATGTTTCTGAAATCTTCTATTTTTCTGTTTTTCCTTTCAACAACTGGCATGTAATGGCTGCCTTTCCTGTAATTACAGGATCATTGTAATACCATATTTTATTAAGGTCAGAGTATATCAACATCATGAAGGACGATCCTTGGAAGAACATTGATTGGCTTCAGTATTCCCACGTTGTCCTCTCCACCAGGGCCCAGCATCTTATAGAGCGGTAACACGGTTGTCTACAGGAACTGGTCCCATCTGACAACCATCATGGATTAATTTCTTGGGCAGGGTTCCCTTTCCAAATTAAGAATTGAATTAGCACTATTTCATCCTTATCCAAAAATGCTCTCAAGGCCTAGAAATGTCCTTTCTCTACACTGGAACAAGAGACCTCACAGCACAGGAATACAGTGAGCCTTCAGGAAGGCCTTTAGACCAGCGAGCAAAGTTTTGTGGTTGGGATTCCACTAAATGCCATGTTGGCGGGGAAAAAAAACCCCTATTTTCTCTTTGATCTCCATCCAGCCAAAAACTCCTTATTGCAACTCATTCTCTTCATTGTAATCACAGGCTGAGGATGAATATTTTAGGCTAGTTTTCCTTTTCCCCCGATACATATGGTGCCTATTTATAACTGAGGCCTGACGAACTCTACCAATTACTTAAAGAACTTGTATTTAGGGTAAGACCAACTCAGAAATGTAAGTTCATTAGACACTGTAGATCTGTGTTATATTAGTCTGCTATGAAATTAAATTTCAGTGCAAAAGTCTCTTGACATACTAATCAACATTATTGGAATTGGAAAAATTCTGACTAGCAAATTACTTGCTGTAATTAGAAATTGACAAAATTCAGAGTTGTTGTATTGCTTATTTTTGTGAACTAGAAAAAATATTTGGAGTAATGATCATTTGTTGCTCTACTAGTTTATCAGATTAGTCATGACACAGTAAACTGACATAGGTAAACTAATACAGAGGACGTTGGCCCCCAAACTAATATATAATCTCCCTAGGTCTCATTCCTTTTTCATCTATACAGTCTGAACCTTGCCAGCATATCTTTTCTATTATGTACACATGCTGATGGAGGTTGAACTAGGTCACAACCAGCTCATAGATCATAAATCTATGATCCTAGGGCACTATATTATAATAGTCTTCATTATATATTCAGTGGGTCTATAGTATCATCAATGTGGACACTCAGTGCAACAATGTACAAAATACATCCTGTGCTACCCTTGTCTGGGTTCTGTCGATAATCCACAGGGCTCCACTCAGACTATTTAGTGCCTTCCTTTCAGTCTCTTAACAATGTGTTGGTACCCATGGAACCCACAAGCTGTTCATGGTGTTCACAGGCTATCCATCCAATAGTCTTTGATTTGCATGAGTGAAATGTCAATGTCAGTGCTTGTTGACTTTGGGGGGGGGGCAGAGAAATAGAGAAAGGGAGGGGAGGGAGAGGGGAAGAGGGAAGGAGACAGAGAAAGAGAGATTAAGAGAAAGATTGAGTAAAAGAGAGATTAAGAGAGAAAAAGATTAAGGGAGAGAGATTGAGAGAGAGATTAAGACATATATATAATTAAAATATATATATATTTATTTTATCTTTTTTTAAACCCTTGTACTTCGGTGTATTGTCTCATAGGTGGAAGAGTGGTAAGGGTGGGCAATGGGGGTCAAGTGACTTGCCCAGGGTCACACAGCTGGGAAGTGGCTGAGACCGGGTTTGAACCTAGGACCTCCTGTCTCTAGGCCTGACTCTCACTCCACTGAGCTACCCAGCTGCCCCTCAAATATATATATTTTTTGAGAGAGAGAGAGGGAGGGAGAGAGAGAGAGAGACAGAGAGAGAGACAGAGAGAGGGAGGGAGGGAGAGATTAATGTCCACTCCGTGGGACTGCCTTATATTTGTGATTCTGTGTAAACCAAAGTAGAAGACCATTCTGCCTCCATCCCCTTCAGGTATAAATAGTTTAATTTACCAAATCATGATATCAATGGCCTTTACCCTCAAGTAGATTTCTGCCTGTGTTTTTAGTTTATACTGAATATTTTACTTCCCTCAGGTTTATGTGAGATTTTAACTCACAGTCAGGCATTAGCTCTCTCTGAGTGCCTAGTACCTGATCAGTAATTATTTGTATTTGAACTTTATCCAGGCTGGGTCAACCACATCGAAGCTCTTTTTCATTTGGGTTTTAAAAATATTAAATGTGAACTGAGTGAATAGGTACTTGAGAAGCTGGCTCTTTAAACAGAAAATCATAAAGTTAAATTCGTTTTAAATCTGTCATGCAGAGTGCACATATGAAAATTATGAAGGTTTTGATTTTCCCCATGTAGGTAATAAATAACATCTGTAATATTCCTCCTCACCTTTTTCTGATTAACTTTGTATCTGCTATATTTTTCCTGGCACTTCTGTTTCATGTTGCAAGAGTTTTGACAAGAGGAGGACGGATTCTTAGAAGTAGGATGGATCTTAGAGAAAGTCTATAGAAATCAGGACTAAGCCTCAAAATGAGAGACAGGACTGAGGGAAACTTAATGGAGAATTTAACATGGAAAAGAGGCCTTCCTTGCTTTATATATTCAGTATATATCTTTAGTATATCTTCCATATATATTCAGTTATATATCCACATTATATGGGCTCAGACAGAGTGGTCTAGAAAAAGGGACACTAGGTAGAGATCTTGACAGTCCTTGCATCCAGGGAAGACAACAGTTCCCCCTGAATCACTAACAAATGCAGGTGCCACCCCAACCTCCTTTCCTTTGCCCTCCCTCCCCACCCCACCTTCTCCATTATCCCACCCCTGTTTTAATGCTTTTGATTGCCTCCCAAGACCTTCTGGGTCTTTGCTATAATACCCTTGGCTCTGACATTTTTCCTCATGTGTTCTTTGTATCCCTAGCTAGCTTTTCTTACATGGAATACAGTGGAATTATGTCTTTTGAGAAACAGAAGTAGTATAATGGAAAAAAGCTCTGGCTATGACTTGGAAATAAGAAGGGTTAGGTTTGAAGCTTTACTCCGATGCTGTGTAACCATGGGCAAGTGAGTAAATTTTATTGGAGATAATGTCTAACTTGTCTGTCTTGGGGACTGAAATAAATTAGTCTGTGAAGCATTATTGAGCTAAAGTCTGATTATTATCTTTTTTGCTACTGTCACTGATTATACCAACAGGTATAGAAAGACCATGGATCATATGAACAATTATCATTTTTTTATAGTGCTTTAAGTTTCATCAATCAATCATAAAGCATTTATTAAGCACCTCCTAGGTAAGTGTTGGGGAGTCAAGGAGCTTACAATCTAATGTAAAAGTTCCTTCCTACCACAACCCTGAGAACTAGATGGTCCCAAAGTAGAAGCCCTTTGTTATTCTCAAAACCTCATTTTAACCAATGTTTTAAGCTCCTTTTAAAACTTTTTTCAGTTACTACTAAAGAATGAAGTTAATCATTGCTTTGAAAATCTCTGCTTGTCTGTCTGTCTGTCTGTCTGTCTGTCTCTCTCTCTCACACACACACACACACACACACATACTGCCCAGCTAAATGTGCTCACAGGGAAATAGCCAGATTGGGATTGAAAGTAAAAGCAGAGCTATATAATATTCCCTCTGAATAATCAGAAAATTTCCCTCTTCTCTTCTCCCCTCCCTTTCTTCTACCTTCTCCTCCTCCAGCCCTTCCCTTTCTCCCAACTTCTCACCTCCCTCACCCTTCCTACTTTTTCTATTTCCCTCTCTTAGTTTTCTCTCTTCTGCCTTCAAGTTCTTCTTCTCAGCTCCTTTTTCCAACATGGGTTCAGAAAAGGATAAAGCATCTGCCACCTCTGAACGAGAGTGGAAGGAAAGAGCTGGCCTATATATTCCTTTCGTTCGCTACATGAGGCAGATATCTCGCCAAGCAAACCTGTATGTCACATTTTCTTTCATTTCACATATGGAGAGCTAGAAACATTTAGGTTCAACATACTCCTCATTCTCCCCCTCCAGAAATGGTATGCAAATGTGAATCTTACTTTTGAGCCAAAAGTCTTAGCATTTTTTTCAAAATGCTCACAGTGCTGGTAACAGGAGGCAAGTCCATTAAATTAATGGCAAGTAAATTTAGAAGACATTAAAGTGTGTCATGTTTATCCAATACATAGTCAGCCTGAGAAAATGAGCCCCCTCAGGATATGACTGAGTTTAGTACTTTGGTTAGACATTTCCGAAATCCCAAAGAACTCATTATACTAAAGCTGGAATGGTAGCACGAACCAAATGTGTTGCTCGAGAATTTGTAGAGCCAAGACACAATGATGAGGCCACAGGGCTTACAGTGGAGGTCCCACCCATTCTGTCAGGGGTTCAATTGTCCAAGAAGACCCTCACCACACCAAACAAAAACTCTACCATTTTCCTTCTCCCTTAATTCATCTTTACTTTTTCCTTTACCTCCTATCCCAGGCAGGATACAGTATGCAGTCAATTAGAAAGATCTTTCAACTCAGCTGAATAAAGATTATTAAGCTTCTACTATGTGCCAGGCTCTGTATTAGATACAGGAGATATAAAGGCAAAAGTGAAACTGTCCCTGTCCTCAAGGAGATAATATTCTAAATATATACATGATATATATAAATATATACGTGATATAAAGACATGATGTACATCAAGCAAATACCAAGTAATTTTGAGATAAATAGAAAATGAATGCCCTGATAACTGGAGGACATCATAAAGGTGTCTTTTTTTGTTTGGTTTTCAATAGTATTTTTCCCAATTACATGTTTGAAAGGCCTCTTGTAGGAGAGGTTAATTGAGCTGAGCCTTGAAGGAATTTAGGGTTTCTAAGAAGTAGAAGTAAGGAGGAAGAGCATTCCAGACATGGAAAACAGTCTTTTGATGAGCAGGACTATAAAATTTGCTAACCATGAAGTAATTTGAGCTAGTAGATATGAAATTTATATATTAACTTAGCTTAACATTAAAATGCTAACATCTCTGAAAGGGATGCCTCAACTCTTCCTTTGTTAAGTGGAGAAATGACAACAATCCCCAAATCTTTGAAGAGCTGCCTTCTGGGCAGGAGAGTAAACATATTCTCCCCGGGGGAAACTGGGCCTAATAGGTGAAAATTTCAGGGAACTAGATTTTGGCTCCATATAATGAAGAACTTTCTAATAATTTAGAATTACATAAAAATACAATGAGCTGTTCCATCACTGAAATTGTTCAAGCAGAGTCTGGATGTCAATTCTTTGAAGATATAGAAGGAATTTCTGAACAAGAGAGGTTTTAGTGGATAATCTCTAAAGTCACCTCCATCTATTAATAGTCTATGTTTCTCTTTTTAGTTACCTTGCTTATATGTAATAAACAATAACATAATACATATAATTTTTATAAATATATAATAAATTATAATAAATGTGCTTATCCAAGGGAAACAAACTCTCACATTAGCTATGTCTTAAAGATCTGTGTCTTATGCTTTTTTCCACCCCCTTCCTACCAACCTTTCCCCAAAAGGCAGGCAATATGATATAGATTGTATATATATTATCATATAATACATATTTTCCGGACTGTCATGTTGTGAAACATATTGCTTACATTAGGAAAAAATCCTTGGAGGAAATAAAGAATTGTAGGTTTCAATCTGCTTTCAGACTCTGTCTGGTCCTTCTATGGTGGCAGAAATCCTTTTCTTTTTTTTCTTTTCTTTTCTTTTCTTCTATTCTCTTTTCTTTTCTTTTCTCTTCTTTTCTTTTCTTTTCTTTTCTTTTCTTTTCTTTTCTTTTCTTTTCTCTTCTTTTCTTTTTTTTTTTTTTTTGGTCCTAAATCCTTTTGGAGTTGTTCTGGATCCTTACCTTATAGATTATAATTAAGGCACTCACAGTTGATCATACATTATTGTTGTTATTATGTACAACATTCTGCTAGTTCTGATCACTTGATTTTGTATCACTTCATAGAATTCTTTCTGTGTGTGTGTGTGTGTGTGTGTGTGTGTGTGTGTGTGTGTGGGGTGTGGTGTGGTGTGGTGTGCAATTATCTTGTTTGTCATTTCTTATGGCACAACAGTATTCCATCACCATCATATACCCCAGTTTGTTCAGCCATTCCCCAGTTGATGGACATCCCTTCAGTTTCCAGTTCTTTGCCACCACAAAAAAGGACAGCTATAAATATTTCAGAACATATAGTTTCTTTTTCCTTTTTCTGTGATCACCTTAGGAAATAACCTGAGTGGAATTTCTGGGTCAAAAGGTATATATAGTTTTATAATTCCAAATGGCTCTCCTGATGTCTTCTTCTCCCTCTTGCTCTAAAAAACTCTAGGACTTAAGTTCTGCCAACGGTAACCATTCAGATGTATGCATTTATGTTCTACAACTTTAGATCCACTTTTAATCACTTCTTTTCAAACCATCTAATCCTGTCCCCAATAGTGTGTGCCAGGGAGCGAGTAGGAAAGAAGGCAAAGGGAATTGGATCTGGTCTTGAATGCAACTATGGCAGAAGTTAAGTACACAAAGGTCCCAAGCCTGAAGCCAGAGATGTAGTCAGAGGTACAAACAAGGATCAAATTCAAATAAACAAAATCAGGGAGGGCTAAGGATAGAGGCAGAATTGGAGGTGAAGAATAATCTGTCATAAAGCCAACTAAAGCAAAGAATCACCACAGGCTGCTTTCTACAAAGAGGCAGACATTTTCAGAAATGGCCAATGTGTTGATTTGCTTTACTTAATTATATTTACTTATTACAAGCAAGGGGCTTCTAGGAGGCTTTGGGGAGGGTTGTTGGGAAGTAAGAGTGAAGCAGCAAATGTCTAAAATATCTTAAAAAAAACAATAAAAGAACAGAAAGTCCATAAGACACAAATAATCAAAAACAGCTAGATGACAAAGTAGATAGGTTACTGGATTTAGAGCACAGAAAGTCTAAGTTCAAATCTGGCCTCAGATGTTTACTAACTGTGTGGCCCTAGGCAAGTCACTTAACCACTGTCTGCCTCGGTTTCCTCATCTGTAAAATGAGCATAATAATAACACCTTCCTCACAAAGTTAAGGCGAAGATCAAATCAGATAATAATATGTATAAAGTACTTGAAAACTTTAAAAGGCTTTGTAAATGTTAATTATTACTATTACTGCCATGTTAAATTGAATATATTCGTTGGGAGGACCTGGTTTCAAATATGACACTTCCTAGCTGTGTCACCCCAGGCATGTCACTTAACTCTGATTGCCTAGCCTTTGCTACTCTTCTGTATTAGAATTGATACTAAGACAGAAAGTAAGGATTATTTTTTTAAGTTAGTGTATTTTTTGTATGACCCTGGGCAAGTCACTTAACTCTTTAAGTTGCCTAGCCCTCACTGCTCTTCTGCCTTGGAACCAACACACAGTATTGATTCTAAGACGGAAGGTTAGGGCTTAAAAAAATTATTGTATTCACAGCTTTCTATTTAATCCTCTTTTCTAATTTGGCTGTTGAAATGCTTATGCTTTTAAGTTTATAGTAAAAAAGAAATTATAAAAGAAAAGACTAGAGGTATGGGAAAGAATGCAAAAGAAATGATCAGAAAAGCCAAAGAGGTCAGCTGTTTACATGGCCCATTAATATGGGCATCTGTAATAACATAGTTCACTGTATGGCAATTCTGTAGTTAATAAGTTGTGGAATTTGGGGGTTAGAAATGCCATGTATGTGGCTGTAGTTGCTCCATTCTCCATATTCTCCCTCCCTTGAAGAATGTCAGTAAGGGAGCTCACTCCGAATGTTGGGGTTCTGGGATCAGTATTTTGTGGGGAGCTATTTTTATAGTAAAAAGTTTTATTTTTAGGATCGCTGATTTTTCCAAAATACCAAAAAGAAAATGAATGCATTCACATCTGGTCAGGCAAGAAGTAACACATGGTCTTTACCACACACTGAGAGGAGAATGTTACCCATTGCCTTTGCCCACATTTATATAAAAATGGGGATGGACCATGATTTGATCCACATGTGCATTGTGGGAACGTGTGAATACAGTCTGAGTAGCCTGTCGTGGAAGATGGTCATAAAGTTTTTGAGGTCGCTTGCTATTGTTAATGCACTCCAGCCGGACCAATAGTCTCATTAATTGGAACTCAGCTAATTAAAATGTTTCGATAATTTGACATGTGACTAGGGCTGCCTGGGCTCTTTATACCATCTATGAAGAAACAGCTGGCTAAGCATATTAGTAGTACAAATAGGATTGCATTGGGATATTTTCAATGCAGTGAAGAAAGAAAACTTTTTAAGGACTTCTGACTTCAGCATATAATTTAAGAAAGGATATCATTAATGAGTCTAATCTTTAGTAAGGTAGAGTTTGTGGGACCTCTGCTTGGAAACGCTGGACTAACACTTCATTCAAGTTTCTGATATTATTTTTTTTTATCAAATTTTTTTTAAACCCCTGTACTTCGGTGTATTGTCTCATAGGTGGAAGATTGGTAAGGGTGGGCAATGGGGGTCAAGTGACTTGCCCAGGGTCACACAGCTGGGAAGTGTCTGAGGCCAGATTTGAACCTAGGTCTCTCGGCCTGACTCTCAATCCACTGAGCTACCCAGCTGCCCCCTTCAAATAATTTTTAAATGTTATATAAGTGTTATTATCATTATGTTTTTTTTCTTGGTCTTATATTTTTCAATGGAATTCAGACAGAAATGGCTCAAGAAATGTTTTACTCTCCTGCTATTTTTTTAGGTACAATTTATGTTCTCTGAACTGTTGTGCAGGCAAATAAAGTAACTGCTTTTTGTAACTGAATAAAAATATTGAGATATATGTCTGTCTTCTTTAGACTCACTAAAGCATTTTGAGGACAACTTCAGTAGCAAAAAGGATGATGGAGGCAACATGTTGTCAAGTGCTTCATCCTGTTCTCAAGTTGTTTTAATTTCTTCTGCTAGGTATTTTGTATTTTGAAACGTTATGCTTTGTTATTATCTTTAGCATTTTTTCCTATATATTTTTGTTAGTTTGATGAAATCACAGGTAAAGATAGAAATATATGGGGAGAGTAGAGTAATACATACTCTGGAACCCCTATTTACTGACACTGTTATTTTCTCATTACATCTTTCATAGGGGCTTAGGGGTGACCCTGAGAATTAAAGTTATATCACTAATGCTGTAGCTCATGAGCCCCCACTGGTGTGCTGCCCCATGTCACTATCAGTTAATATTAGTTACTCAGTCAAACTTAGCTTTTAGTTAAAGGATTTCTTAAGGTTATACCAAGAACATATGGCACAAAGCACCCCCCTCAAAAGCCTGTGACATACTATCTCACTATTACTTCCAGAGTCCAGGGGGGAAAGTGTGCTCAGGTTTAGAAAGCACACATGGCAAAGGGATAGGTAACTCACAGCTCCTAGAAGTCCTTTTGCACATCATTTGAACATCAGAATCTTCCCTCCATAGGAGGGGTCTTGCTCTTCTGCTGAGTCTCTTAGAGGGTGTTGGATCTGTCTTTCCTCATCACATTCTGCCTATCCTGGGCTCCCAATGCAGACATTACCATCAGCCACTGCTCTCTCAGGGTCAATGCTAGCATCAAAATGATCGTAAAAAAAATCTAGATCTTCTGATTTGTTAAGGTTCATAAAGCCTTCCTCTGGGACTTTTTGGGCAGGGGTTCTGTCACTAAGCTGCTAGAGAGGTGCTTTCCCCAATTTCAAACTGGTTTGCTATTCTATAGATGGCCCACAGGGAGTGGCCAAATTTCCTCAGACAATTGAGACAACATCACTACAATTATCCACTGGGCTTTCAGAGATATGAAAGTGGCAAAGAATTGGAAATTGAAAAAATGTGCTTCAATTGGGGAATGGCTAAACAAGTTATATGTGATTATGATAGAATACTCTTGTGCTATAAGAAATGATGAGTAGGATCATTTCAGAAAAACTTGGGAAGACATATGAACTGATGCAAAGTGAAATAAACAGAACTAAGAGAGCATAGTATAGATTAACAGCAATATTATAAGGATGATCAACTGTAAAAGACTTAGCTACTCGAGTCAAGATAATGATCCAAGACAATTCCAAGGGACTTTTGATAAAAAAAAATGCTCTTCACCACCAGAGAGAGAACTGATGAACTCTTGTGTACAGATCAAAGTTGTTATATTGAAACTCTGGGAGGAGAGAGTCTCACTGTTGATTGACAGGTGAAGACCGTTGGACATCAGAATGTTCCCAGAGGCCATGAGGACAGGGAGAAAGCAGTTGGCCAGGGGGGTATAAATACCCTGGCAGCCCTAGCTTTTGGTTCCTTTCATTTCCCTTGATCTGAGATCTGTAGACCTGGTCTATTGGGATCTGAGACTTGCTTGGCTCAACCTTGCAAGAACTCCTGTCTGAACCTCTTTGACAATTGCCAACCTGTATCCAGACTGTGAATCCTCCTATTCTTCTGTCCCCTAGATATTTAGGAATTCAAACCATCTTTAGGTATCTAGGTATCCCGGGGCCTGGGAGGGATCCGGGAAGTGGACAGGAGAAGAAGAATAGTGTGGAAAGGATGGTTCCTGAAGACTGTGAAAGGCATAACATCTGGCAAGAAGAAGCTGAAAGACATCATACAACAGCTTGCTTGCTCTGGTTTGGCTGTGGCCAGGCTGAGCCAGAGGAGCTAAACAAGCCAGAATCACTCACTTGCCTACAGCTCTGAGGGATTACTATTATCAAAAGTAGTTTAGGGTTTCCCTATTCCTCTTCCCATTTCCTAATACTCCTTCTTTGCTAAATATTTATAAAACTCTTCAAGTACCTTCCTGGAGTCGTTGTTTCATCATTTCTCTGGGAAGGGAGCAACGCAGTCAGATAAACGTGTCCAAGGCTAATAGAGCCCAATATCCTTCATTAATCAACCCCAGGTGGGACCTGAAGGGATACCATCTACTGACCTGAAGGATCCTGCCTGGGCACTGTTATAAAGGAGGGAGGTGTTACAACATCTAGCTAGGTGGCAAGTCTCAGGTGATCTTGCACTAGCCATGTATCTGAACTACCACTGGTGTCATCCATTTAGGAGTGGTAGTATCCAGTTTACCCTTCTACCCCATTATTTATAACAAAGTATAATATTTTCTTTATTTTTCTTGCTTTTTTTGCGATATGGCTAATATAAAAATATGTTTTGCATTACTTCACATTTATAATTGATATCAATGCTTACCTTCTCAGTGGATTTGGGGAGAGTAGAGGGAGAAAAATTTTAATGAATGCTAAAAATAAGTAAATTTATCTTAAAAGAAATTATGATTTTTATTTATATAATTATAATTTTAAATGAATACATATAAAATTTCAAAAAAGCAAATGAGGCAAACCCTCCTACCAATAGTTTTCATGAATTAGTTTACTTTTAAAATAAATTTTTTTCAATTGCCAAAAATTGATTTTCCTTCCCCCATACCTCTGTACTCCTTTGGTTGAAAATAAACATATGTCATCTTCCCATCAATTGGGGAATGGCTGAATAAGCTGTGGTATATAATTATAATGGACTACTACTGTGCTATAAGAAAGGATGAGCAGGAAATTTTCAGAAAACCTGGCAAGACTTATATGAACTAATGCAGAGTGAAGCGAGCAACACCAGAGCATTGTATACACTTATAGCCATATTAACCAGTCTCCTTTCTCATATACATGAAGTAGTGATTAAAATTTATAAGAATACAAAGCATTCCCCACTTTACAAGTGGTCAAAAGACATGAACAGGCAATACCCAGATGAAGAAAATGAAAACTATAATCATTATGAGGAAACACTCCAAATCACTATTGATTAGAGAGATGCAAATTAAAAGAACTCAGAGGTACCACCTCACACCAGTCAGACTGGCTAACATAACAAAAAAAGTAAAATAAATATTGGAGGGGATATGGAAAAATTTAGTCACTATTACAGTTTGGTAGAGCTATGAACTGAAACAACCATTCTGGAGAGCAATCTGGAAACATACAAAAAAGGCTATAAAACTGTGTATACTGTTGACCCAGCAATGCCATTACTACGTCTGTATCCCAAAGAGATCAAATATAGGGGAAAAGTACCTACTTGTACAAGAATATTTGTAGCAGCTCTTTTAGTAGGGGCAAAGAACTGGAAACTGAACCAATTGGTTGAATAAGTTGAGGTATATGATTATAAGAGAATATTCTTATACCATAAGAAATGATGAACAAGACAAACCCCCCAAAACCTGGAAAGACTTATGGGAGGTGATCAGAACCAGAAGAACATTGTAGAGAGCAACAACAATAACTTGATGATCAATTGTGAATGAATTAACTATTATCAGCAGTTCAAGGAACCAGGAAAACACTAAGAGACTGGTGAAGAAAAAAAGCTATCTATCTGCGTAAAAGGAACTGGCAGGTCTGAATGAAGATTGAAGCATATCATTCTTCACTTTATTTCCTCCATGAATTTTTCTACGTTGTAAATTATATGTCTTCTTTTACAATGAAATGAACATGGAAATATGTATTATATGATAACACATGTACAGCCTATATCATATTACCTGCCATCTTGGTGAGGGGGGAAAAGGTGGGAGGAAGAGAGAGAACAGAAATCACAAATGTCAGAAAGTGATTATTAATAATTGTATTGGCATATAATCTGGAAAAAAATTTAAAGTCATCGTGAACCCAAAGTTTGTAGTGCAAAGTAGATGAGGATTAAGCAACAGCCAACATCCTTCATCACTTAGCCTTAGACTTATTATTTAGGTATTTTGTGTTCCTGTTTTGTATATATTTGGGCAAAACATGAATAGATGTGACATGACTACATTTCCTCTTTTCTGTTTATAATTTCACAAATTAGATATCCATTTTATGTAACAAACATCCTTCCATATCAAAATATGACCTTTATACAAACTCGGTTGGAGTAAATAACAAAGTTGTCCATTTTTACTGTAGCATGTATATTAAGAACTCACTTCCCATGATCGATAGCCTCACACATCTCAGCCACCAGGAGCATCTGTTTACTTTGGAACCAAAACATACTCAAACAAACAGGGAGCAGTAAGTACGAAACAGGCCTTCCTTTGGTACCAAAGACTTGTTGGTGTGAGATTGTTGAGACTTAGAGGTAGGAAACCACAAATGTTTATTTGCTCAGTCTCCAGTGTATCTCGACAACAGCTTTGTTTTAAATGGTGACTAAGCATTGTGACTACGCTGCTCTTTCAACACTATGAAATAGAGTTGTGCTGTTCCCAACCCTCCTGGGATCTGCATTGGATGAGGGCAGGAGCACATTTGTCAGGAGACATTTTATAAAAACAAGGGTCACTAGCAGTGGAAATGGAAAGAAAAAAAAAAGTAAGAAACTGAACAGTTGTAATATTATAATGACCACTGGCGAAGAGATAACAAAAAACATTTCCTTTATCTCTTAGCAGAGGTGGAAGATTAGGGTTGTGGTATGTTGTCTGGGGGAGCAGCTGGGCTCTAAGTCAGAAAGACTTAACTTTCTGAGTTCAAATCCAGCCTCAGAAACTTGCTAGCTATGTGAGCCTGGTAAGTCACTTTACTCTGTTTGCCTCAGTTTCCTCATCTGGAAAATGAGCTGGAGAAAGAAATGGCAAACCACTCCAGTATCTTTGTCAAGAAAACTCCAAATAAGATCACAAAGTGAAACTGAACAACATTGCCTATGATTAGCTTGCTAATTTTTCCGAACTCCTTTTTGTTTTTCTATTTTTAAAAAAATCTTTATTATAGGGGATAGTTCTTTGAGTAGGTAGAGGAATGGAGAAGGACATATTCAGATCTAAAGATGATGTAAAGACAAAAATGATCCAAGCTTGGCCATAAAGAAAAGATAAAAAATATACCCTTGTTACTTGTTTGCAGAGATGGATAACCATGGGTTTGAGACATTATATATTCTGTGAGATTTAATTGCTATATTCAGTTAGTTTTGATTAACTTCATTTTTATTCTTTGTTATAAGGGATGGGTTTTGGGGTGAATATATTTGGGATTGAAGGTAAAGTAAAAAACAAAAGGTAGCAACTAAGTGGCACAGTGGATAGAGTGCCAGGCATGGAGTCAGGAAGACTCATCTTCATGAATTCAAATTTGGCCTCAGACATTTAATAGCTGTGTCACCCTGGGCAAGTCACTTTACCCTGTTTGCCTCAGCTTCCTTATTTGTAAAATGAGCTGGAAAAAGATATGGCAAACCACCTCAGTATCTTTACCAAGAAAACCCCAAATGGGATCAGGAACAGTCCAATATGACTGAAATAAAAGACGTCAATAATTTTTAAACATATCAATAAAAATAAGATACCTTGAAGAAAGAAACAAAACAAAAAGGGATAGTTATTGTATAGATGAAATCACATTAAATCTATAAACCAGTGAAATCACAGAACCAGGTCCTCCCTTCTTTAAACACTCTTCCCCCAAAAATACTACAATAGAAAAATATATAACTCTATAAAGGTAAGACATAGATATTTAAAAGCTAGATCAAGTTTTGTTGTCTTCTTAAATTTTCCTTTCAGTGGTTTATGACAGACGCCTAATGTTACTGTAGCTATTTAATAAAACTCATGAAGAATTCCTTTCTAGAGTGGGAGAGCTGTTTACCCTACTGTATTGGATCAAGGCTACTTACTGTTCTATAAGAAAAACATTAAATGAGTCTATAACTCTTGAAATGGTAATTTCATTCTACCATATTGTTTTTTTTTTTCAGGTCCTGGACCCACTAGTCCTCCTTCCACGAGGGATTCCTTTCCTTCAGCACATTCTACCTTCAATGTATCTATCCATGCAGCAATTCGATATGGAAACTGGAAACTATTGACTGGCTACCCAGGTAGTAAAAATGATCATAAATTTGCAACCTAATAGGCAAAAGGACAGAGATGACCTATTACATTCTGAGCATTCAGTAGTGAAGCCTTACTCCCCTTCCTTCAATTCCTTAGCTTGCCTCCTTTTCCTTCCTGCTTCCCTTGGCGTTCTTCCTCCTCAGCCCCAAACTCTCTGCCCCTTTCCTGCCCTTAGAAAGACACCTGGAAGGCTAAAAAATGGCCTTTAAAATCTTTTATGGCCTTCATGCTGTGTGGCAGAAGCAGAGAGCTCTTTCTTCAAGCTTTTCCCATCTCTCTTTTGCTAGGCAACCTGTTCCCAATTACAGTGCTTTCACTATTACCACTTCCCTAGTTTTTCTGAAAGTTTGTGATCGTCAAGCAAAAGTCTACAAATTAAACCAGTGACCCTTACGAGGCTTGTTCTTTAAGCTCCTAAGTGAGAAAATTGGGTTTAATCTGCTGGGTTTTTACTAAAACCACTGGAAACTGACTCTAAAAAGGAGGAAAGGAAGAACTTTGCCACTAAATATTTTGGAAAGCAGATATTTTTAATGCTTGAAACAATTCAACAATGTTTAATGAGCATTTATTGAGTACTATGTGCAGGAAGGTGTGTGTTGAAGCCCACTCAAATGGCTGCAGACAACTGATTGTGAAGTTTTCAGTCAGAGTATTTACACCTCAGAAATTGGCTACAAATCGGGTCTTGATTTATTGTTTTAATGACTGTCTAGTCTTTTTTTTTTTTTTGTAGAGTCTTCAGTTGTTTCTTTCTTTTTTTTAATATTTTATTTTTTAGAAAAATTTTCTATGGTTACATGTTTCATATTTTTACCTCTTCCCCCATAGCAGACTCGCATTTCCACTGGTTTTAACATGTGAATGATTGCCTAGTCTTGAGGAAGTACTAATAATGCAGGTTAAACTTAAAGGTGCATCACGTGTACGTTTTCTCCCCCCAGAGAGGTGGTTTTTAAACTCTGGCCAACACTCCACTCACTATGCTCAAGCCCCAAGCTAAGGATACAAAGAAATAAAAAGAAAAAGACCTTGTCCTGAAAAGAATTTATATTCTATTAAAGATAATCAATGAACACAGAAAAACAAACACAGATTTTATACATTATGTGTCATTTTCAAGGAGGACAATACTAGCAATGGGCAAGGCTTAGGCTTCCTTTCAGAGATGGCACTGGATCTGAGCTAGGAAGGAAGCCAGGGATCCAGCAAGGCAGACATGACAAGGGAGGACCTTTGAAGCCTGGAGGACCATTGCACAAAGCTTTGCATGGAGATGAGAGGTGGAATGTCATATGTGAAGAATGACAGGAAGGATTGTTTGGCAGAAGCATAGAATGGGTGAAGGGGCATAATGAGAAATGAGCTTGGATAGATAGGTCAGCCAGAGCCAGATGAGCAAGAATTTTAACAAAACAAAAGAGTTTGCGGTTTATCCTATGGCCTGGGCCTCCCAAGTGGGGGCCAGGTCCTGTCCCCAAGAGATATGTGGTCAGCTAGTCAGACAATAGGAAGTTGGTCGTACCCCTTTTCTCCCTGGGATCATCAATCGTGAGGCTTGTCTCCAACACAATTACACCTACCTTATTCCCTGGTATTACCCCGTTCCGTCCCCTGCTTCCTCTGTGCATGCATCCTCTTAGTGAGATAGCATTGGAAAAATGTCCACCTCTTTGCATACCCACCCTCTGACTCTCAGATCCCCTGCAACCCTGGCAAAAATACCTCAAATGGTGGGTTCTGGACTCTATGGGTTCTCTAGACAGGTAGATGGCACAGATAATTGAACATTGGTCCTGAAATCAGAAAGACCTGAACTCAAATGCAATGTCAGATACTTATCAACTGTGGGTTTTTTTTTTTCAGGGAACCAGAGATTTATATTTATTATGTGGATTTGTGTGTGTGTGTGTGTGTGTGTGTGTGTGTGTGTGTGTGTGTGTGTTTCTTCTGGAAGATGGTATATTTTTGTCTCAAAATTTCTTATAACAAAATTTAAAATTTCTGTGGAAGACACCACAATTTTTCTAGGCATCCAGGTTCACAGCCTAGGGATCATCTTCAAGTCCTCACTCTCCTTCACCCCGCATGTCCAGTCTGGTACCCAATCTTCTTGCTTCTATCTCCACAACATTTCTTGCATCACCGTTCTTCTCTCTAAGTTCACATCCTGATCCTCTCTGACCCAGACGATTACAGTAGCTTCTTCCTTGACTGGTCTCTGGGCTCCAAGCCTCTTCCCCACTTCTCCATCCATCCCATTTCATGCAGCTCCCAAAGGCATTTCCCCCAAACTTAGGTTTGTCAATGTCATTCTGCCCCTCCCCCATTCAATAAACTTCCCCAGTTCCTTATTGACTATAGGATCAATTATATTTCATCTTTATAACATTATTTATAAATTTCTATTTTATGGTATATATAGAGTGTGAGTTTTATAGCATATGTTGTTTTTAGTTCAGTAGTATATTTATATCATTTGTAAGTAAATGCTCCTTCAAAAATTAATTAGGTAGAGTAGATAGGTGGCTCAGTGGATTGAAAGCCAGGCCTAGAGATGGAAGATCCTGGGTTCAAATGTGGCCTCAGACACTTCCTAGCTGTGTGACCCTGGGCAAGTCACTTGACCCCCATTGCCTATCCCTTATCGCTCTTCTACCTTAGAACAATACATAGTATTGATTCTAAGATGGAAGGCAAGGACTAAAAAAAAATAATTACTGATAGATGTGAGATCAAAATTTTGGAGGCTTTTCTCCTAGAGACAGGACAGAGACACAGAAGCTTCAGGGTAGAACGAAGGCTAAGATTATGGCCGCTGAGGAGTATGAACAAGGAAGCAAGAGTATTTGATAGGGCATCAACTTGTCAATTAAAATCCTCCATCTTAAAGGTAGGGATTGGGATGGAGAGATTGGCATTGAGGACCCCATTGGAAAGAAGGGGGTATAACCCAATAGCTGACAGAGAGCAACCACCAGGATTTAGAAAGGAGGATAGGCTTGATTGGAGGGAACCCCAAAGGAGAAGCAGGGAGTATCCTCTTCCTGGTCAAAGGGATGTGAATGCAGGTACACCCAGGACTGCAGAGTGGGCCAGGGATGCAGGGTCTTTGGGGAAGAGTCATTGTTGCAAGCTCTGTCTAGCCCTACACTGGGCCTCCTCTTACTGTTTCACATTTCTCTAATAGGTTGCAGTTACTGGTTTCCACCGCCATCTTTATCCAATGTCACAGAGCTACCACCACCTGACCCACCAACGAAAAACCTCTGGCTTTTTGATATTCAACAAGACCCTGAAGAAAGATTTGACCTATCCAGTAAGCATCCCACGATTGTCAAGAAGCTTCTTGACCGGCTTCAGTATTACCACAAGAACTCTGTACCGGTGTTCTATCCTAAACAGGATCCCCGCTGTGATCCAGAAGCATCTGGAGTTTGGGGGCCGTGGATGTAGGATGTTAATCAGCTCTCAGACTAGAAGCCTGCCTCTCGGGTAACTTCAGGCCTCCGTAGTCACCCCATTTGTTCTGCCCCACTCCAGGGGACTTCAGTAACCCTTCTCAGTCCTAAACCATACTGGAGCCTCTGATTTCAAGCTCAGGTGCACCTAAGAAGCAGACACATTCAAGAACATAGACTCTTGCTGTTTGATTAGGGGAAGTTTTAAAAGCAGGGATGACTCGATCTTGATTCACCCCCTCTTTCCTGAGCTTCAGGACAACTGAAAAACTTTACTTCAGATAAGAAACTCTAATTGAGTCCCTGAGTCAGGGAACAGCCTGCTGAGTTCACCTAGCAAGTCAGATGCTAGATTTTACTTTTGTCAAAAGCCAGGTTTTATTGGAAAGTGACTCACATTTTTTGCAGTAAATGAAGGGAGCAGACAATTGCTCACAGTTGACATTGGCAAAAGTTCTCTCTCTCTCTCTCTCTCTCTCTCTCTCTCTCTCTCTCTCTCTCTCTCTCTCTCTCTCTCTACATATATATATATATATATATATAT
>NC_058130.1:344398203-344414378 GCF_016433145.1 Gracilinanus agilis | reverse complement strand
CTCTCTCTCTCTCCATCCCTCTCTCTGTCTCTATCTCTATATCCCTCTGTCTGTCTCTGTCTTCTCCCACTATCTCTGTCTCTGTATCTGTCTGTCTCTATCTCTCTCTCCCACTCTGTCTCTGTCTCTCTGTGTCTCTCTCTGTCTCCCTCTACTCCTGTCTCTGTCTCTGTATCTCTGTGTCTGTCTCCCTCTGTCTGTCTCTCTCTGTCTCCCTCTGTCTCTCTCTCCCACTCTCTATTTCTGTTTCTGTATCTGTGTGTGTCTGTCTCCCTCCATCCCTGTCTCTGTCTCTGTATCTCTCTCTGTCTCTGTCTCTCTGTATCTCTGTGTGTCTGTCTCCCTCTGTCTGTCTCTATCTCCCTCTGTCTCTCTCACTCTCTATCTCTCTCTGTCTCTGTCTCTCTCTTTCTCTCTCTGTCTCTCTGTCTCCATCCCTGTTTCTGTCTCTGTATCTCTATGTGTCTGTCTCCCTCTGTCTGACTCTATCTCCCTCTGTCTCTCTCACTCTCTATCTCTCTCTGTCTCTCTCTCTCTGTCTCTCTGTCTCCCTCCATCCCTGTATCTCTATGTGTCTGTCTCCCTCTGTCTGACTCTATCTCCCTCTGTCTCTCTCACTCTCTATCTCTCTCTGTCTCTCTGTCTCCCTCCATCCCTGTATCTCTATGTGTCTGTCTCCCTCTGTCTGACTCTATCTCCCTCTGTCTCTCTCACTCTCTATCTCTCTCTGTCTCTCTGTCTCCCTCCATCCCTGTATCTCTATGTGTCTGTCTCCCTCTGTCTGACTCTATCTCCCTCTGTCTCTCTCACTCTCTATCTCTCTCTGTCTCTCTGTCTCCCTCCATCCCTGTATCTCTATGTGTCTGTCTCCCTCTGTCTGACTCTATCTCCCTCTGTCTCTCTCACTCTCTATCTCTCTCTGTCTCTCTGTCTCCCTCCATCCCTGTATCTCTATGTGTCTGTCTCCCTCTGTCTCTCTCTCTCTCTCCCACTCTGTCCTCTCTTCCTCCCCCCAACGCCCAAAGCATGGACAAGAAACTGGGAAAACTATCTTTCAATGAATGAGGAGCGGTCCGTTCCCTGAGGGAAGCAAAGCCAGGAGTCATTGTAAAACTGGGCACAGCAGCACTTGGGCTGTCTCTGGGGACCCCGTTGTTCAGACCCTCCTCTCTGAGAAAGGGCATCTGCCTTCAGACAGAGGGTCCCTGTGAGCCATGCTCATTTATAAGGGCGGTCGAGATAGGAGGCCACAGAGAAAGGAGGAAGAGGGGAGAGGGGCAAGTTCCAGCTGGGCGTTGTTAGTAACAGCCAGCCGCCAGGCAGCAGAGAGCACCCGGGGAGTTCCGTCTCTCCAGCGGGGCGAGGGAAGCCAAGGAGACAGAGGAAATGGGATTTCAAGGCTAGTGAAGGATCTCGGCTTTGTCTGAATTGTCTGGCTCTCTTTTTTCTTTCTTTCTCTTTTGAACGCCTCGGGGACGGAGGATCCTTACTGTTTGAAGTCATTTAAGACTTACTTCCAACTGGTGGAAGCTCTGTTTGAAGGCAGAAGAGGAAGTATGGACCTCTATTGGTTGGAAGACGGATGGCTCACAAAGGGAGCTCCAACCTTTCCTCACCCTCAGATTGTGTCTGAGGCCTGAGCTTTGTTGTTGTGACAGTCACTTTTCATCTGTGCCTCACTCTTCACGCCTCCGTTTGGAGCTTTCTTGGCCAAGAGACTTCAGTGGTTTGCCATTCCTTTTCCGGCTCATTTTACAGATAAGGAAACTGAGGCCAACAGAGTGAAGTGACTTGCCCAGGGTCCCACAGCTAGGACCTGTCTGAAATCAGATTTGAACTCAAGATGAGTTTTCTTGACTCTGGGTTCTACAACCTGGCTGCCCTAAAGATACCCTGTAGAATATAGAAGATAAAGAATTATTTAAGTGGATGCTATTAATAAATAATAAAAAAGCTAGTGATAGAGTGGAGTAAGTTTCTCTTTTAATATTGAATAGCTCTATCTATTTGCTACCTGCGTTCAAATGTGACCTTAGACTAGCTATATGACCCTGGGCAAATCACTTAAGACTGTTTGCCTCAGTTTCCTCATCTTTCAAAAGAGCTGGAGAAGAAAATGGCAAATCACTCCAGTATCTTGGCCAAGAAAACCCCAAATGGAGGCATGAAGAGTCAGCCGCCCCCAAAATGATTGAACAACACAAAAATAACCTTGGGACATTGATATGTCCCAGGCAACTCCCTGGGATTGAAGGATTGAATTTACACCAGGGTTCTGACCAGGAGAGCGTAGGGCTAAAATTAAAATTAATTGTTAAATTTTCTGTGTAAGCATTTACACACTGGAAAGGAGTAAATGCTACAAACCAAGGTTCAGTTTATTATATTGTTGATCTTCTAGACCAGTGATGGGCCAGATGCGGCCCCCTGAAATGTTCTATCCAGCCAGCCCAGCAACATTATTCCTAATCTGACGAATACAATGAGTAGGACACAATATGATAAAACTTCAAAAGAGTTGTCTTAGAAACAGACTGACAGATGAGCATTTCCTTTCCTTTGGCCCCCTCTTTAAAAAGTTTGCCCATCACTGGGAGACTTAAGTGATGGGTAAAAAGTTAATAGGGCAGCTTAAACTTAACAGTATGCTATGTAGGGGCAGTGAGTGGATATCTCAGTGGATAGAGAGCCAGGCCTGGAGATGGGAAGTCCTGGATTCAAATTTGACCTCGGACACTTCCTACCTTCATGACCCTGAGCAAGCACTTTTTTACCCAATTGCCCAGCCCTTGCTGTTCTTCTGCCTTGGAACCAATACTGTTTCGATTCTAACACAGAAGGTAAGGGTTGTTTTTTTTTTTTTTTTAACTTTTACCTTCTGTGTTAGAAGAATGGTAAGGGTTAGGCAATGGCGGTCAAGTGACTTGCCCAGGGTCACACAGTTGGGAAGTGTCTGAGGCCAGATTTTAACCTAGAACCTCAGTAAGGGATTTTTAAAATGTATATTATGTATAATATAAAAATGTTTTATTATATTATATACATTTTTGGAGAGCTAATGATGAAATATTTACCATCATTTTCCTGGTGATGAACTTCATTGATGGAGAGAGTTTCCCCAATGAAAGAATTTTTTTAAACCATTATTTTACATTTTGTAAGTGCTCGGTGTTGGGAATATAAAATTATTGGAGAGTGCCTGCCCTCAAAGCACTTAAGATCAGTCGGAGGAGACAGGATAAGGGGGGAACGGGAATGATAACCAGGGAAAGAAATGTTGGTGTGGGGTATGACAAGCAAGGATTGTGAGAAGTGTCAAAGGACATATTCTTTCTAGTTGCAATGATGGCATGGATTATTACATTAGTGATCCCAAAGCAAGAGGTAGAAAAGGGATGAGGAGAGGGAGGTCTGGATGTGCAGATCAGGTTAGATGATAGGATGTCCAAGTAGGCTCAGGTTTTTCTGGTAATGGTTGGATAGGATATAAAGGATGGGGCAACTAGGTTACACAATGGTTAGAGCACCAGGACCAGAGTCAGGAAGATTTATCTTCCTTTTTGCCTCAGTTTCATTATCCACAAAATAAGCTTGAGAAGGAATAGCAAACTACTCCAGCAACCTGGCTGAGAAAACCCTCAAAGAGTCCATTGAAAAACAATTGGGAAATTACAATAAATGCATGGTCTGAGACCAACTTGATCTCTGAGTTCCATATGTTTGTACTCACCTACCAAACAGAATAGCTCAGGGCCAGAACAAAATTGTAAAAATGAGGGGATTAAAATGGAGGAGGAAGAGAAGAGCAAAACGCAAATATAGATATTTCATTAATAATACAACAATAGCCCACAAATTTGAACTATAAAAAGTGTACCATCTCCCAGATGGAGCCTAGATGGAGAGAAGCTGTGAATAGAAGGAGAGCCGGAATTGAGGAAGTCCCAATAAAGTCTCTAAAGGCAAACAAGTAGTAGCTCCTCAGATTGCACCAGGAGTCAGCCAAAGGTAAATTAGTCAGATTTAGGGCATACAGTCAGGCCATGCAGAGGGAGCATGGCATTATGGATGGGAAGGAAACAATCATTCATTAAAGACCCATTATGTGCAAGCACTGTGCCAAGTGCTTTACAAATATTATAACATCTGATCCTCACAGCAATCCTGGAAGGTAGGTGCTGTTATGGCCCCCATTTTACCACTGAGGAAACTGTGGCAGAAGTGAAGTGACTTAGCCAGGGGTCACTCATCTAGGAAGTGTCTGAGACCAGATATGAACCCAGGACCTCCTGTCTTTAGGCTTGGGTCTCCATCCACTGAACCACTTAACTGCCCCCCAGTGTTCAATTCCATCTACCAACTTTGCAAAGGTTTTTTGTAAAATTTGACTAGTAAATATCTGCCTTCCATGATGGAAAAGGGGAACATGGACCCTGGAGGTCAGATCTCAGGTCTGGAAGGTGATCCTCCCAAGTAATAAAGAAGAAGGCAATGGTCAAGATATCTGGGTAGACTGTAGTGTCATGGTGGTGGAGGGTCTTTTTCATTTGCTTCTAAGCTGTCTGATGGATTGGTGGTAGAGAGGATGGAGCTGTCAGGAGCAGAGTTTCAGATATGAAAAAGTTCTGCATTTGGAGCCCATTGGAAGCACCTTCACTTGTTCCTAGCTGTTGCAGCTTATTCTGGATTCCATGCCCACTGTGCTGACTCCCCACCATTCTCTTTGTTATAGCAACTCTTAGCCCCCATGAGTCTCTCTTATTTTCTTAAGGATGGAGGAGAGAGAGGAGTCCAGTGGAGCAGAAGGAAACTAATGACCTCATCCAGAGGAGACTTAATACTCATCTTTTCCATATGCTCTTCTGCAGGGAACATCCTTGGCAGCTGTTCCTGTAAGAAGAATTTTAGCTGGAACATTAATGTAACTATTAAGTTGATGGCTATTTGCATGTTCAGAGGGTCCAGAAAAATGGGAGAAGTTTGAATAAGTTAAATATATAAACACAGTAAGACATTTACATATGCCACTAAAATATAGTAGGAGAATTGTAGTTTTCTTGAACTTGAGCAAGAAACCAGGAAAGTCAATAAACAAACTGGGGGAGACTCAACATAAGGAGCTGAAATATTTAAAGAAAGTAAAAACTAAACAGTACTTAGCAAAGAAAAATAAAGGTAGCAAGAGAGAGAGTTTTCAGGCTGTAAAGAAATTGTCCTAGCACCCTTGGGCCCTAAATTAGCTCTTTTGGGAAAAGTCTTAATGTTTAATAGCTTCAAAGAAAGTAGTTAAATTTAGGCTATGTTCTGTGTAAACTTAAATACAACAGAATTAGTTAAACAAATCAAAATTTGTTGGATTTTTTTGGTTCAAAACAAAAAATATCAAAAGTTTATGATCAGAATACTATAAGAAACTTCACAGAAATTTTGTCATTGGATTCTAGGATGTTGTCATTGAAAATGGAGTCAATGAGAAGGGCTGATTTTGGAAGAGATCTTTGATTTAGAGGTAGGAGGAACCATATAGATCATTTTGTACAACCTCAATTATTTTACAAACAAAGAAACTGAGGTCCCCCATGAGTAAGGTGACTTGCTCAAGGTTACATAGAATAAATAACAGGGTTAGAATTTGAACCAGGCTCTCAGAAGCTAAATAAAAATGCTAATTTAGGTTTTAAACCAAGTAGGTTTCATATAGACAAAATTTACTACTAGCATCATACCTAGTAGTACTTGCCCATCCCCAAATCATAAGATAAGAACAATTACTCTAGATTCAAAGTACTCTGTGGGTACATTTCCCTTAAAACTGTACCTCATGAGTACCTGCCAATATCTTTGCCCTTACTGGTTAACCAGAGTACATAATTAGTTCAAAGTAAAGGCCTTTAATAAAATGGCGTAGTATAGCAGTTCTCAAAACTTATGATCTCAGAACATTATACACAGTAACAGCAATCAACTGTGATAGGCTTAGCTATTCTTCATAATACAATGATCCAGAACAATTCTTAGGGACTTTTGACAAAGAATGCTATCTTCCACCAGAGGAAGAATTATTGGAGTTGGAATGTAGATCAATGTATACCATTTTTCACAAGTTTATTTGGGGTTTTATTGTGGGATTTGGGCTTTTATATGAGCATTCTTTTATAAAAATGAACAATATGGAAATTTGTTTTGCATAATAATACATGTATAACCCAGATCAAATGGTTTGCCAGCCCCAGGAGGGGAGAGAGAAGGAAAAGAAGGAGACAATTTGGATCATAGAACTTCAGAAAACTTATGTGAAAATTATTATATGTATTTGGTATATTGTATATTATTGGTTATTATATGTAATTAGCACAATAAAATAGCTTTATAATTATTATTATATGTATTTGTTATCATATAATTGGTAAAATAAAATATATTTAGAATTTAAAATATTGAAAGGAAAAAAGAAAAAAATTATGGTCTCAGGACCCCTTTATATCCTTAAAAATTATTGAAGACCCCAAAGATCTTTTGTATATGTAAATTATACCTATCAATATTTGCCATGTTAGAAATTACAACTAGAAATTGAAAGTCTCCAGATCACCTCGAGAAAGATATTTCAAAATGAAAAACACTAATTATTGCCAAATTCTAGAGCCAATAGATTAAGGAGAGAATACTACAAGCAGTGAGAAAGAAACAATTCAAAAATTTTGGAGCTACAATAAGGATTACACAGGATTTAGCAGCTTCTACATTAAAGATCAAAGGGTTAGAACATGATATTATAAAAGGCAAATGAGATAGGATTACAGCCAAGAGTTACCCACCTAGCAAAAATGAGTATAATCCTTCAGGACAAAAAAATGGCAACACCAGGACTGCACAGACCAGGACTGCACAGAAAATTTTACATTCAAACAGAATACTCAAGGGAAGCATAAGAAGATAAACAGGAAAGAGAAATTATGAGGGATTTAATAAGTTTGAGCTGTTAGTCCTACACAGGAAGATAATACTTTTAACTCATAAGAACTTTATAAATATTGGGACAATTAGAAAGAATATATATAAACAGGATGTAGGTGTGAATGAATTATTATGGGATGGTATTCAAAAACAAAATTAAGAATTAAGAAAGAGGACTGCACTGGGAGAAGAGAAACAGAATGAGATGAATTTTCTCAAATAAAATATATGTAGAAAAGCTATTATAATGGAGGGAAAAATGAGAGGGAGTTGTGAACAATGTCTGAACCTCACACTCATCAGACTTGGCTAAAAGAGGGAATCACATAAACATTTCATTGGTTATAGAAATCTGTCTAACCTTTGGGTAGTAAAAAAGGGCAGGGATAAGAGAAGAAGTGGGGGCATTGATGGAAGGGAAAGTGGTTTGATGTTCAAAAGTAAACTCTTTGTGAGGAGGACAGAGTGAAAGGAAAGAGAAAGAAGAATAAACAGATGGAAAGTAGGATAGAGGAAAACACACAGTTAATTATAATAATTACAAATATGAGGGGGAACAACTCACCCATCAAATGGAAGCAGATAGCAGAATGGATCAAAATCTAGAATCCTACAATATACTACCTACAAAAACTGCATTTGAAGCAGGGAGATATACTAAAGTTTTAAGGGAATGGAATCTATTATGCTTTAGCTAAAGCAAAAAAAAAATAATAATCAGAATTAGCAATCATGATCTCAATAACTAAAGTAAAAGTAGACCTGATTTAAAAAGAGATGATGAAAAAAATTCTATCTTGCTAAAAGGTACCATAGACAATGAAGTAATATCAATACTTTAAAAAATCCTTACCTTCTGTCTTAGAATCAATACTAAGTACTGGTTCCAAGGCCAAGGCAGAAGAGTAGTAAGTGCTAAGCAATAGGGGTTAAATGACTTGTCCAGGATCACACAGCTATGAAGTGTCTGAGGTCAGATTTGAACCCAGGCCTGGCTCTCTATCAACTGAGCTACCTAGCTGCCTCTTAAGTAGTATATCAAGTCTAAACATATATGCACCAAACTGTATAGTATCCATTTTTAAAGGAAAAGTTAAATGACCTACTAGAAGAAATAAACAGCAAAATTATACTGGTGGAGAACCTTAACTTTCTTCCTTTCAAAACTAAATAAAAACAAATGCAAAGGAGCAAAAATATTAAATGCATCTTTTTCAGATCATAATGTGATAAAAATTATGTTCCATAAAGGGCCATGGAAAGACAAATTAAAATTAATTAGAAATTAATTAATCTAATTCTAAAGAATAAGTGGGTCAAAGAACAAATCATAAAAACCAATCAGTAATTTCACAGAAGAGATTGACAACAATGAAACATCATACCAAAATTTATGGGATATAGCCAAAAGAGTACTTTTTAAATAAATAATGAGAGAAAGAACAGATCAATGATTTGGGGATGCAACTAAAAAAAAAACTAGAAAAAGAACAAATTAAAAATACTGTGATAAAAACCAAATTGGAAATCTTGAAAATCAAAGATGAGATTACTAAAATTGAAAGTAAGAAAACCATTGAAATAGTAAATAAAAGTAAAAGTTAATTTTATGGGTAGAACCCCATAAAATGTATAAACTGTTGGTAAAATTGATATTTTAGAAAAAGTAAAGAAGAAAGGCAAATTCACAAGATCAAAAATGAAAAAAGGTGAAATCACCACCAATGAAGAAGAAATCAAAGCAATTTTTAGAAATTATTTTACACAATTCTATGCCAATAAGTTCAATAACCAAAGTGAAATGGACAAATATTCACAAGGCACTTAAAGGTATTATTAGGCCCATATCTCAATGAGATCCAAAAAAAGGGAAAAAGGATCTTTTTTGTACAAAAAAATTTATTGCAGCTCTTTTGGGAGTAGCAAAAAATTGGAAATTAAAGAGTTGTCCACCAATTAGGGGACGGCTGAACAAGTTATGGTATATAATCATAATGGAATACTATTGTGCTATAAGAAATGATTAGCAGGATGGTTTCAGAGAAATCTGGAAAAACTAACATGAACTGATGCAAATTAATGTGATCAGAACCAGAATATTGTAGATGGTAGCAGCAATACTTTTTTGTGAACAACTGTGAATGACCTAAATATTCTCAGTAATACAATGATCCAAGACAATCCCAGTGATTCACAATGAAAAATGCCACCTACCTCCAGAGAAAGAAGTGATGGAGACCAAATTTGTAGACCAAAATGTACTATATTTCACTTTCTTTTTTCTTTTTTTTTTGAGATTTCTTCCACAAAATGACTAATATGGAAAATGTTCTATATGATTGCACATGTTAAATCTATATCAGATTGCTTACCATCTCAGGGAGAGGGAAAAAAATGGAAAGAACTAAATGAGGGAGAATAGGAAGGAGGGAGAGAATTTGGTACTCAAAAAATTTTCAGATAGATGTTAAAAAATGTTTTTATATGTAATTGGGGAAAAATAAATATTTTAAAAAGAAATTATAACTAGTAATTTTTAAATAAAAGTTACCAATTAATTTCAAAATATCAATAAATGTTTATTTTATGAAAAACAACTTTTTCTGAAACCAAAAAATACGGAGAAAATTGACTTCATTTTACCTATTTTTGCAAATCTCTCTAATGTCTAATTTAAGAGAAAGCAAAAGAATTCTCCGGTCTGCTTCTGTATTCAATCTGTTGTAATGGTGTTTTGGCTGATGTATATGATGAAAATTCAGCCTCACACAGATATGTAGTTGGAAAAGGGAAGAGTATCTAGTCATTGTTGTTCAGTTGTTTCAGTTGTGTCTGACTCTTTGTGACCCCATTTGGGTTTCTTGTCAAAGATACTGAAGTGATTTGTCATTTCCTTCTCAGGCTCATTTATTTCCTTCTCTGGCTTGTTTTATGGATGAGGAAACTGAGACAAATAAGGTTAAGTGACTTGCCCAGGGTCACCCAACTAGTAAGTGTCTGAGGCCAAATTTGAACTCAGGAAGATCCTGACTCCATGCCTGGCACTCTATCCACATTATAATCATACTAATTAATATATTAATGATAATAAAACATAATTATATAAGATATTATATTGGGGAAGCTAGATAATACACTGAATAGAATGCCATGCCTAGAATCAGGAAAACTCATCCTTTCAAGTTCAAATGTGGCCTCAGACATTTACCAGTTGGGTGATCCTCTAAAAGTGACTTTACCCTATTGCCCTCAGTTTTCTCATCTGTAAAATGAGTTAGAAAAGAAGTTGGCATACCACTCCAATATCTTGGCCCAGAAAACCCCAAATAAGTTCACAAAGAGTTGGAGAGGACTGAAAATGACCCACCAACACCAACAAAGTATTATTATAAATACTATATTATAGATAATGCCAATGTTTATGAAAAACTTTTGATTTTGTGGATCTCTTAAAAAGACTTTAGGGAAGATGGGAGCTAGGTGAGTAGGTAAATTGAGAGACAGAGCTGGAGATGGGAGGTCCTGGGATCAAATATGGCCTCATATACTTCCTAGCACTTCTTCAGGAAAACTCGTCTTTTTTTTAACTCTGAAAATTTTATTTAATTAATTAATTTAGGATATTTTTCCATGGTTCCAAGATTCATGTTCTTTCCCTCCCTTTCTACTCCCCTCCCAAAGCCCACCTGCAATTCCACTGGGTTTTACATGTGTCATTGATCAAGACCTATTTCCATATTATTGATATTTGCTCTAGGGTGATCATTTAGAGTCAATATCCCCAATCATTTCCCCATTAACCCATGTGATCGAGCAGTTGAAAAATTCGTTTTCTTGAGTTCAATGAAAGAACCCTTCTCTTTGCTCTGAAGGAGCTTACCACTGATGAGGAAGCTTCAAAGCCAAGGCACTGAAGGAATAAGGAAGCAGAACAACATTTTCTTGACTCTAAGCAAGGATTTCTGCCTTTTCTAAAAGAGCTGTAAGTTAGAAGAACAAAGAAACATTTGCCCCAGAAGATCTAACGACCCTAGCTCGTCCCTAAGTGGAGGCAGCCAAGCTATATCTTGCCCAGTGAATGGAGAAGTCACTTAACCCCCATTGCCTATCCCTTGCTACTCTTCTGCCTTGGAACCAATACACAGTATTGATTTTAAGACAGAAGGTAAGAGTTTTGATGTTTTTTTTTGTTGTTGTTTTAAAATTTTTTATTTTGAATATTTTCCCCTAGTTACATATTTCATGTTCTTTCCCTCTCCCCCAAAACCCCTAATCTCCCTTGGATGACACACAATTTCACTGGGTTTTACATGTATCATTGATCAAGTCCTAATTCCACATTATTGATAGTTGGATTAGAGTTATTGTTTAGTGTCTACATCCCCAATAATATCCCCATCAGCCCATGTGTTCAAGCAGTTGTTTTTCTTCTGTTTCTTCTCCCACTGTTCTTCCTCCAAATGTGGCTAGTTTTCTTTCTCATAAGTCCCTCAGCCTTGCTCTGGATTCTTGCATTGCTGCTAGTGGAGAAGTCCGTTATGTTCGATTGTACCACAGTGTATCAGTCTCTGTGTATAATGTTCTTCTGGCTCTGCTCCTTTCTCTCTGCATCAATTCCTGGAGGTCTTTCCAGTTCACATGGAATTCCTCCAGTTCATTATTCCTTTTAGCACAGCAGTATTCCATCACCAACAGATACCACAATTTGTCCAGCCATTCCCCAATTGAAGCACATTCTCTCATTTTCCAATTTTTTGCCACCACAAAGAGCACAGCTATAAATATTTTTGTACAAGTCTTTTTCCTTATTATCTCTTTGGGGTATAAACCAAGCAGTGCTATGGCTGGATCAAAAGGCAGATAGTCTTTTAAAACCCTTTGAGCATAGTTCCAAATTGCCATCCAGAATGGTTGGATCAGTTCACAACTCTACCAGTAATGCATTAATGTTGTTGTTGGGGTTTTTAAGAGTTTCAGGGAACCCCAAAGGTCCACAGACCAGACTTTGAGAACTGCAGCAAAATATTTCACCCATAAATATGGAACACACTCTCCCACAAACACCCATAGCCTCAGGGGGAAAAATAGACACACCTAGAGAACAGATAGGATACAGGAATACACACACAAGGAATATATCTAGTGCTCTCTGGGGGTCCACATGTGAAGGGACCAATTACATCTCTGACCTGAGGTCTTCTATAATCACATGGGACTGATTCTGCCAGGTTTGTTTTCTCTGCGTATCTGTCTCCACTGAACACTACCCCCTGCTGCTCCATCTGAAGGACTGGCAACCCAGGCTCACTGAATGGGGCTCTACTGGACACTGCTTCACTTGACACGTAGTCTCTGCCATGTGAGGCAGCTGATGAGTGCAATAAATTGAGCTCTGACCCTAGAGTCAGAAAGGCCTGAGTTCAAAGATAGCCTCAGATACCTCCTACATGTGAGACCCTGGGCAAGTCATTTAATCTCTTTCTGCCTCAGTTTCTTCATCTGTAAAAAATGGGGATAACAATAGCACCAGTTCACAGGGTTGTTAGATGATATTTGGAAAGCACTTTGTATACTGCATAGCATTTAGAAGGCATTTAATAAGTGCATTTCCCCTTCACTTTGACTAGAAGACACCCTGCCTCCACTTAAGGATCAGCTAGGGTCCTTAGCTCTCTTGGGGCAAATACTTCTATGTCCTTCTTACTTGTATCTCTTTCAGAAAAAAAAAAACAGAAACATTTGCTTTGGACCAACAAAACTTTGTTCTGCTTCTTTTAGTACCTTGACTTCAAAGCTTCCTCATCAGTGATGGCAAAGAGAAGGGTTATTTCACTGGGTGAATGCCCTTAAATTTATTCATTTCTCTGGACATGAGCCCTTGGTTGCTAGACTTGACATCTTCATGAACAAACCTCATGTCTAGTTTACTATTACATATCCCTCCAATTTTGAATCTGGTGAAGGCTAAATTATTATTATATTATAATTATATATTATATATTAAATAAATAACTAAATAATTATTTCTCAAGTAACTGCCTAGCATCTCTGAGGTTTAGGTTCCCCAGTTTTTTAACTCTAAGCTCCTATTTTCCCAGGCATATTAATGGGTGGGGGAAAAGGCCTGGAAGAGGTTTTTGTCTTTTCTATAAGTTTATCAACAATCTTGATTTTTTTTTTATGTAGCCCTGAGCTTGTCTTGACATGCCCAGTTTGGGTTAAGTAGAAGTACCCGTGAGGGCCTTAGAATCATGGAGGCCTCTATATCCCCTACATTTGGTTGGGGGTAGTTAGCTTCTTATGATTGTCTGTTTGAATCTTTAGAACTGGCAAGGATGAGCTATTCACTCTCTTTTTGATAATGATCTCTTTTCTACTGTGCTCTTTTCAGTAAATCTTATCTGCTGCACCCAAAGGGTGCCAGGAGGTAAACTAGAGGGGACGGGAGGGAAATCTTCCCTACCTTTTGCTTGTAGACCCCCATTCTGGTATGGATGGGAGTATTTGTCTTGTTCTGTTTCATTTTGTCCTTCTCAGTTTAGGTAGCAGCATGATGTCTACCTGGCCAGGGAGTTGGACCCATGGCAACCTTGAAGCCAGAATTCTAGGAGGGATGCTACAAACCAGCTGGTCCAGCATATGGAAGCCTGAGAAAGCCAAGGTTCCTTGGACTCAAGTCTGAGAGAAGTTTTGGACTCTGATCTGGGACTGTCCTCTATGGGAACTGAGCTAACCTATGAGCCTAATCCCATTCTCCACCCCAGAGTTTGAAGTGGTACAAGGCAGAGGAGAATTATACTTCCCACATGTTGGAGAAGTTCATATATTTGTCATTACACCTGAAGTAATTTCTGAAGATATTTCTTTGTAAAAACTAATCTGTTGGTGGAAAATGGAAATCCTTCAGCTGAGGGAACACTATTAATAGGAACTAGAGCCATTTGCAAAGAGCCTAACTATCTCCCAATTCCCTTGTATGGTCATTCCATACAACTCTGGGGGAGGAATGAAAACAAATACATTTTTCTTTCAGATAAATGGGTACAGGGTGGTCTGTGCTGTTCAGTGGTGTCTGACTCTTCCTGACCCCATTTGGGGTTTTGTGGCAAAGATACCAGAGTGGTTTTCTATTTCCTTCTACCATTCATTTTATAGATAAAGAAATGGAGACAAACAGGGCTAAATGACTTGCCCAGGGACACATAGCTAGAGAGTGTCTGAGGTCAGATTTGAACTCAGGAAGATGAGTTTTGCTGACTCCAGGTAGAAACTCCATGTTATACATATGCAAATGTAGCTAGCTAGAGCACAAAAAAAGCCTTAAACAAATAAGAAGAAAGTGGGTAGGCACTAGGGATTGAGGGATAATCTCTGGAGTCCAAAAAATCAGACTCTCAAATTCAACCTCTCATCAATACTAGCTGTATGACTCTGGGTAAGTGCTTTAGTGCCCCTAGGTAAGTCCCAAAGACAGTGAATACAGCCTTTACTCAAAGCATTTCTGGGCTTCCTTTTCGTGACTAGCCTCCCCCACTGACAGTTATGTAGAAAGGTCCTCTATCCTCAGACTTCCATCAGCCTCACTGGTACCTCCCTTTGATATACTCACTGTGTAACAGAGGGAGCTGGTTTCCATGGCAGCAAGAACCATGTTTCATCTGAGTCAAGTCTCGTCAGTTCCATGTCAGGTAGCATCTCTCAGCTACTTTCCCTTCTTCCTCTCATACAGCCACCCCACCCCATCTCCAGTTCAGACCCTCATCATATGTCACCTGCCTCCTAACTAGACCTCTGGCTTCTTCTTTCTCCAATCTGTCCTTCATATAGGCTTAATAGCTTTCTTTAACATAGGTCTGACCGAGTTATTCCCCCCAAGCAGCTAGGTGGAACTAGACCTGGAGTCAAAAAGATCTGAGTTCAAATTTTACCTCAGACATCTGGGCAAGTCCTTCAGCCTCTGCCTCAGTTTCCAAAGTTTTAAAATAGAGATGATAATAATAGCACCTACCTCCCATGGTTGTTCTGAGGGTTCAGATAAGATATTAGTTGTTGTTCAGTCATATTGGACTCTTCACGACCTCATTTGAGATTTTCTTAGCCAAGACATTGGAGCGGTTTGCCATTTCCTTGTCCGGCTCATTTTACAGATGAGGAGACTATGGCAAACTTTGTTACGTGATTTGTCTGAGATCACACAGCTATTAAGTGTCTGAGGCTGGATCTGAACTCGGGTCTTCCTGACTACATAAGCTTTGCCCTCTCCACTTAGCTGTCTAAGATATCAGCAGGTGTTTTAATAAATATGTGTTTCCTTCTTTCTCAGAACAACATTTTAAAATTCACAAAATGCATAGGCTTACAAAAGAAATCAATTATATAAAAATAATGTTATCCAAATATAAAAAAATTTAAAGTTCACTGTGCCCTTAGAATAAATCTAAGGAGCATTTAGGAAAAACAAACTGGAAAATGGGACAATATGGAAACCACAGTGACACTTGTGAGATCGAGAATGGTGCCAGAAAACAGCTGCCTCTTGACCACACTCCCCTCTCTCCCAAACATTCCTCTCTTTAACCAAATGGGTTCATAGGATTGCCCTCCTCCCATTTTGAGGACTGCTGCTGAAGACTGAAAATTATCAATGGAAGAAACTTTGGGTCTCATCAGATTCAGTTCCCCCTCATTCTATAGGTAAAGAAACTAAGGCACAAATATACAAGGAATTAAATCAATTGTATAAAAAATCAAGCCATTCCCCCATTGATAAATGGGCAAGAGACATGAATTGGCAATTTTCAGGTAAAGAAATCAAAAGTATCAATAAGCACATGAGAAAGTGTTCTAGATCTCTTATAATTAGAGAAATGCAAATCAAAACAACTCTGAGGTATCACCTCACACCTAGCAGATTGGCTAAAATGAAAGAAGGGGAGAGTAATGAATGCTGGAGGGGATGTGGCAAAATTGGGACATTGATGCATTGCTGGTGGAGTTGTGAACTGATCCAACCATTCTGGCTGGCAATTTGGAATCATGCTCAAAGGGCTATAAACGAATGCCTGCCCTTTGATACAGCCATACCATTGCTGGGTTTGTACCCCAAAGAGATCATAAATAAACAGACTTGTACAAAAATATTTATAGCTGTGCTTTTTGTGGTGGCAAAAAACTGGAAAAGGAGGGTATGTCCTTCAATTGGGGAATGGCTGAACAAA
>NC_058130.1:344307032-344383223 GCF_016433145.1 Gracilinanus agilis | reverse complement strand
TAAATGGAGTCTCTGGGTTTCTGCCTCAAACCTGGAACCTGCCAGGCTTGAGTACAGCTAGGACTTTGTGGCTTTGGGATTCTCACTGCAATCCACTGATGATCTCTGGATGCCAGGAGTAAAGATGATCTCAGGTACCAAGTAGAGAGGGTTCTGCTTGAAGCACTGTCCTCCAGTTTTCAAACTTCTCCTCCTCTCTTGGCTCTGTAGATTTGTCCTTCTGCTAGATGACACACCACACAGGATCCCAGGGGAAAACAGAAAACAGGATATCCTTTGCTCTGAGGTCTCCCAGGCTGACAACAGTTTTGCCCACCACTCATGGAGTCCACACTCAGGGCACAGACCAACTTCCTCCTCCTTCATTCCAACCTAGAATTCCCAGCTCCAGCTCCTTCCTGCTAGGTACATCCTAATCAATATATAATCAATACCTAATAACCAGCTAATCTAATCTTACTCATAACAACATCCCCAATCATGTCTGCCTCAACCCATGTGTTCAAACAGTTGTTTTTCTTCTGTTTCCACTCCTGTAGTTCTTCCTCTGAATGTGGGTAGTGTTCTTTTCCATAAATCCTTCAGAATTGTCCTGGGTCATTGCATTGCTGCTAGTACAGAAGTCCATGACATTCTATTTTACCACAGTGTATTGGTCTCTGTGTACAGTGTTCTTCTGGCTCTGCTCCTTTCACTCTGCATCAATTCCTGGAGGTCTTTCCATTCCTTTTCATGTTTCTCTTGATTTTTGTGGTTGGATATCGAACTTTCCATTTAGTCCTGGTCTTTTCTGTGTAAATACTTGGAAATCTTCTATCTTGTCAAATGCCCAAACTTTCCCCTGGAAGTATATAGTCAGTTTTGATGAGTAGGTGATCCGTGGTTGTAGACCCAGTTCTCTTGCCTTTCTGAATATCATATTCCAAGCCTTGTGGTCTTTTAGTGTGGAGGCTGCCAGATCCTGTGTGATCCTGATTGTTGCTCCTTGATATCTGAATTGTCTCTTTCTGGCTTCTTGTAAATTTTTTTCTTTTACTTGGAAGCTCTTGAATTTGGCTATTATATTCCTGGAGGTTGTCTTTTCAGGGTCTAGTGTAGAGGATGATCTATGGATCCTTTCAATGTCTGTATTGCCCTCTTGTAGAACTTCAGGGTAATTTTGCTGAATAATTTCTTTTAGTATGGAGTCCAAATTTCTATTAATTTCTGCTTTTTCAGGAAGACCAATGATTCTCAGATTGTCTCTTCTAGACCTGTTTTCTTGGTCTATCACTTTCTCATTGAGATATTTCATGTTTCCTTCTATTTTATCAGTCTTTTGATTTTGTTTTATTTGTTCTTGTTGTCTTGAGAGATCATTAGCTTCTAATTGCTCAATTCTAGCCTTTAGGGACTAGTTTTCCTTTTCAATCTGGTCATTTCTGGTGTTCAATTTGCTTATCAGTTCATTTGATTTCTGAGCCTCACTTTCCAATTGCAAAATTCTGCCTTTTAAACTGTTATTTTCTTGCCAGATTTTGGTTTCCAATTTGCTTACCATTTCATTTGATTTGGAGGCATCTTTCTCCAATTGGGAGTTTCTGGCTTCTAACCTGTTAATTTCTTTTTGAGCTATTTCCCACTTCTCTCGCCAAATCTCTTCCATATTTCTCATCATCGCAGATTTGAACTCTTCAATAGCTTGTGGCCAGTTTTCATTATTTTGGGAAGGTTTGGATATGATTACTTGTTTATTCTCCTCTGCTGTTTGCTCTTTTGTCTGGATTTTATCTGTGTAAAAGTTGTCGAGTGTTACAGATTTCTTCTTGATGATCTTTCTCTTTTTGGGTTCTTGTCTCTGGCTTGCCATTGTTAGCCCTGCACCCTCTCAGGTTTATCCTCACACTCAGGGTCTGTCTGCACTCTTTAAGCTCCTGAGGTCTCAGTTGCTCTCAGGGTCAAACCTCCTGGTGGTCCCCTTACTTGTTCCTCTGACCAAAGCTCCTTTAATAGTCTCAGGGCATTGCTTCCACAGTTATGAACCCCTTTTGCACTGGGTCCCCACTCAAAGTCCATGCCTGTGCTCAAGATCCAAGTCCTCGCCTGAGCTCAGGATTCGTGTCTGGGCTTGCATCCGCGCCCGCATTCATGCCTGAGATCAAAGTCCATGCGTGTTCTTTAGCCTCTTGGGGTCTTAAGTCTTGCTGCTCTTAGGAGCAAGCCCTGGTGACCCCAGGTAGCTGCCAAGGACTTAATGCATGCCCCAAACTTGCTCTAACTCTTGTGTGCTGGCTTTGGCACTGTAGGTGGCATGGGGTGGGGGGAGGGAGTTGCTCAGCTCATGTTTTAGTGAGAGCTGTTTCACCCCTTTATAGAATGGAAATGCCCCAATTCCACGTACCTCCAATGCTGCACCCTGTTGTGGAGTCCCTTTGTTCCTCTGGATTTGTTTTTATGTCTTCTTGAGGAGTCCTATATGTTTTGGTTAGGAGAGGTTAAGCAGCTGCTTTATACTTTGCCGCCATCTTAACCAGGAAGTGCCTGTCTGAGGGCAGGATTTTTGAGTATATTGTAAAATATCACAAGGTTCTCCTGCAGTGTTTCATGATAGCATAAAGCAATACTGAGTTCTTAAAAGCAGCACCAAAAGAACACAAGTGTTCTGGTAGATTCCACACCATGTTGGAGTGACTTTGAGTGCAGTTCAGGAAGCAGACTGAGTCCACTTTCCAAGAACCAATGGTCCAGTTTATGGAAAAGCTTATCAATAGTAAGATGACCACATGGTGATGAATCGTTGGTCAGAGCCACCCATGAAACAATGAAAAATACGAAATGGCTCATGATTCCAACCTACCCTCTCTGAACATCAGACTAAAGATGACAGAGTGATAGAAAAGTTAGTAGAGGGTTTTTTAAGAACTACATACCTTTTACATTACATTAATATCCATTAAATGTAATTACATTACATTTACATATACATTGATAAAATGCCAGTTATTGGTATTCTACATGTGAGATTCTTGTCTAGCAACCACAATTAAACATGCTACTAAAGACACTGAATCATATTCATTTTGACATGTTTCATAAACACAAAACCAAAAAGTACAAGGAGGTCACAGTTAAATGGAAGATGGTTCACGGGTTTTTCATGAAGAGGCATATAAAGGATTGGTAAAGTTGACTTTGCCACTTCATGGCATTTGGTCACATTTTATAGTACTGATGATAAATGTTGGCAAAAGACCACAATGAAAATAATTGCATCTAGACCATGCACCAACATCTCTGGCAAAGGAAGAAAGATAGGGAAATGCAAGGAAGAACTTGGTAGGACTCACATATTAAATCAGCATACAACTGATACTCAATGAGTTTTGTGGAAAAATAGGGACAAAGATGGGAAGAACTATGTTAGAAAAATATGGATCAGTGGTAAGGAATGAGAATAGCCAAAGAACTATAGATTACACAGAAACTTCATTCCTCGAAATAATTTATTTCATTAAGAAAAAAGTAGGGGGCAGCTGGGTGGCTTAGTGGATTGAGAGCCAGGCCTAGAGACAGGAGGTCCTGGGTTCAAATCTGGCCTTGGACACTTCCTAGCTGTGTGACTCTGGGCAAGTCACTTATCCCCCATTGCCTAGCCTTTATCACTCCTTTGCCTTGGAACCAATACACAGCAGTGATTCTAAGATGGAAGGGTAAAAGTTTTAAATAAACAGAAAAGAAAAAACTGGAAGGTATGGAGCATACCAAGAACCAAATGACATCATAAAAGTGAAATTGATTTTTATTTTAATAGACAGTAAATGACTAGTTCCTAATGGGATTGGAATGCAATGAGATACTCTAAAGCTCTTCTTTAGTTATTAAAAAGAAGCTTTCTTAGTCATAGCAGGGAAAGGATATTCAGAACGTATACATCATTGATTCAATTGGGTACAGTTTTTATGTCATGGCACAGGTCATGTCAGTCCAAGTGTGGGTTAAGCATAAGAGAGGAGCTCATCCTTTCTATCCAATAACTTATAATTAGGCCATGAGGAAGTTATGTCATTAGTCTGAACTTTATTCCTCTACACCAGTTAAGACTTAAGGATAATATGAATATCTTTTTTTTTTTTTTTTAGCCCTTACCTTCTGTCTTAGAATCAATATACTAAAATATCAGTTCCACGGCAGAAGAGCAGTAAGGGCTAGGCAATGGGGATCAAGTGACTTGCCCAAGGTCACACAGCCAGGAAGAGTCTGAGGCCACATTTGAACCCAGGACCTCCCATCTCTAGATCTGACTCTTTAGTGTTTCAATATATTTTAAAGTAACTTGCCTATATGATTTAGCTATTGTTCCTATAATAGAGGAGAAGATAATCTTCTCAACATTAGTTTGAATTCTAGGGCAGAGCTTATCTGGCTAAGGATGAGGAGTACCCCCAAAATGCTTCCACCTTTATGTTACCAGTTAGTCCTATGATTCTGCCAACCATTGTTTTGACCACCAGGCAACACCAGGAATTCATCATCTGTCCTGCAATCACATGCATTCCCCTTCTTCCGTTTCCCTCAGTGTTCCACCTGTTGCTCAGGGATTAATAATCAAATCAATAGCATAGTTTTTGTGAAAGGCATAACAATCCACAGCCAAATGGTTCCACTCAGAATTCCTGTGATTCTAAGTCTCCAGTTGCTTGGGTTGAAGCTGACCTCCCTTCTCTGACCTCCCATAATCCTATCATCTATTGTTTATAAACTCCCCTTTATATTCAGGCTGTGTCCTTGTCCTCCCAATTTCTTGATATATATTTTGAAATAATTTTTCTTTTTTAAAATTATTTTTAAAAAATATTTTTCCATGTTTCCATGATTCATTTTCTTTCCCTCCTCTCTCCTGGAGCCAATGAGTTCTTCATCTGGGTTATACAAATGTTGTCACTTATAGCTGAATTAATTTTTCTATGTGAGAACTTATTCCCTTTCTGTGAGAGGCAGCACTGCACAGTGGCTAGAGCTGGCTTTGGAACTGGAAAAAATCTAGATTCAAATGCTGCCCCAGTCATATATGATTGTATGAGCTTGAAAATGACTCAGCCTTTCAGTGCCCCAAGCATCTCTAAGAACTTGCCCTGAGAACGTCATGACTTGTATCAGAGAAAGGGGTTTCCTAAAGCCTTAGAATCACAGATCTAGACACTGTATCTATTTTTCTTTTTTTAAAAAATCCCTTACCTTCTGTAGGTGGGGAAGTCCTCCAAATGTTCCAATTTGCAGACAATATTGTGTCAAGTTCTTGTAGGAGATCCTTAATGGGATCCATTGCCATGACAGGAGTTTGACCTAACCATCCGCAGGAAAAAACAAGCAGATGAAGAATGGACATTTTGGACAGTGACAAGCTGTTAGGTAGACAACCTATAGAGCTCATTCATCTCTCTCTAAATATACATACTATGTATATACATATATATACATATATATTATAATACTATTATAAATATATACCACCAATTTATATAGAATATAAACACACACATATATATGCAGAAAAATATGTTCATTAATTTAGTAAACATTAATTTTGTGCCTATAATTACACAAAAATGAAGCAAGAAAAAATGCCTACAAAGAGTGTTCATTCTATTTTTTTAAAACCTTACCTCGTCTTAAAAGCAATACTAGGTAGCAATTTTAAAGCAGAAGAGCAAAGGCCAAGCAAGTGGGATTAAGTGTCTAAGGTCAAATTTAAACCCAGGACCTCCTGCCTCCAGGCCTAGCCTCTATCCACTGAGCCACCTCATTGCCCCAAGTGTCCATTCTATTAAAAGGACATATACTGAAAATAACAATGAGTTTGGGCCTAGAATTGAATGGGAGAAATAGAGCAGACTAAATTGCCATTGAGAAATTGCAAAGCTCCTTTAATAGTCTCTTTTTGTGTCTCCCAGAAACAAAATTCCATTTTTTGATGCCAATATTCTACCAGGCTGTGAGTCCTAGAACATTACAGTCATCAAAGCTTAAAAAATGAGTACAACTGGGAGACCAGTGAAAAGGAACATGGTGGGCATGAGCAAGATGGAACACAAAATAATAAACTATAATGAAGTATCAGAGGAAAGGATGTCATCAGATGAACATTTGGGGTCAAAATGAGCTGGTCACACGGTAAAAGTGAATAATAACTAATGAATAGCTTGTTTGTTCCTTTGGCAACTCATGATGGCAAGAAAAACAGAAGAAGGCCCCAAGAGCACTGAGTGCCCCTCCAGTGTCAGACTTATAGGAGGACCTGGGCTGGAGTGAGTGGACATAGACATATTATTGGAGGAAATATCTAAATCAGTAAAGTCGCAGATCTGTGTGAGTGAATATATGTCATGAAATAAATTTTCAGAAATTCATAGACAGATGTGAAGTACTAAAAAGATAGGATGATAGATCTTTACTCCTTTAGACTCTGAGCTCCTCTGATTACAGTTCTTAATATATAGTAGGTACTTAATAAATATTTGTTGACTTGACTTAAAAATAAAAGGCATTGCCTATGATAATGAAGTTTAGGAAATGTTGAACTCCTGACAATTCTTTAATATGAATCATTCTTTAATAAGAATGATTGTAAGTAGCATGTATATAATTGGCATAATAATGTTTCTAAAAATGACATAAAAGCCAAATAGCCCATTTATAATCTTTATTAACTTGCTTCTCAACCCTCTTTTGTTAGAAAAGGAACAAAAGTAAACTTCAGCCCCAGCTGGTCTAAATGATCACAAATTCCAAATTAATGATGTCAGTTTTTCTGTTAATATTGTAAAGCTATTCCAGCCCTTATGGAAAGAGCTGAAGAGGCCAGCCCTTCTCCAGGGGCAGTATAAGTGGGTGTATGTTAACTGACCTACCTCCTTCCTTCAGCAACTGTGGGAAGATTCTCATCATTAACAGACATTCTTTTCAAATTGACTGGGTCCATAGCATGGGAGGGAGGCAGCTAGGTGGCTCAGTAGATAGAGTGCTGGGCCTGGAGCCAGGAAGACCTGAGTTCAAGTCCAACCTTGGACACTTATTAACTGCATGACCCTGACCAAGTTGCTTAAACTCTGTTTGCCTTAATCCACATTTTGACAAACCACTAGGGGACCTTGGCCAAGAAATTCTCATGGGTGAATTTTGGAGTGCCAAAGTTGGTTCATAAATGTTAAAGGGAGGTTTGCTTTGCATAACTTCAGAGTGTGAGAGGAAAATTGTTAGAATACAGATGATGAAATAGAAGCTCAAGAAATCAGAAAATAAACCATAGCCAACAATTTGAGAAAGAAAGAAAGAAGGAAGGAAAGAAAAAAAGAAAGACAGAGAAAGAGAGAGAAGGAAAAAAAGAAAGAAAGAAAGAAAGAGAGAGAAAGAAAGAAAGAGAGAAAGAAAGAAAGGAAGAAAGAAAGAAAGAGGAAAAAAGAAAGGAAAAGGAAGGAAGGAAAGAGAGAAAAATATATACATATATATGAATATCCATATATCCATATATAGATATAGGTATATGCACAGATATCTAATTAAGGAGATCCATTCATCTTAGGATAAGCATGCAAGCCTTATCTCCAGTAGTCAACTAAAATTCTAAGAATCCTATTCTGCTGATGTCTGGCTAGTGATAGTGATAGCTGTGGGGACTTCGTTGCATTGAGCTAAATTGTGAAACTCCAATCAATACATAGCATCAAAAAGCAAGGAAGTCTTTACATGCTTGAGGTAGACATACTCCTAATTCACTGATGGGCTGAGATCTGTTGGTTATCCTCAATCTAGTTTTACCCACCTTTAGTAAAATGGTTTTACTGGGATGTGGACACTACAAATGATGCAGCTTCTTGGAGCCATGGGTGAAAGTTGTGTCAAGGGTGAAAGTTGGACATCAAATGTGGGTTATCTGAAAAGATCCAGGCAAGTCCTCACTCCAGAGCTGCTAGTTATCCTGGAATATTCCATACATTCTCATGTACTGATAAATGTTTAACATACATCTGTGTGGAAAATGTTTAACAACTCACTCTTAAAGTGTATACAGAACACACTTTTAAGTTTTATCTGCATTATTAGCTCTTTTTTTCCCAACACTTTTTTTTTGAAAACCCTTAATTTCTGTGTATTGGCTCATACGTGGAAGAGTGGCAAGGGTGGGCAATGGGGGTCAAGTGACTTGCCCAGGGTCACACAGCTGGGAAGTGTCTGAGGCCAGATTTGAACCCAGGACCTCCTGTCTCTAGGCCTGGCTCTCAATCCACAGAGCCACCCAGCTTCTCCCCCTCCCAACACTTTCTTAAGTCTAGGTAATCAGCAAAATAATCAAGACTTTATTTGTAGCCTTTGTTAATTTCTGAGGTTTAAATGTTCACCAGGGAAATTTTAAAACTTGGTTCTAATTAGACAACACCCCTCTGATTCAGGGATTTTCATTGATTGAAAGCTCTAAATGAGTTAATAATATAACAGTAATCAAAAAGATGTAGTCAGAGATATAACTTTCAGGAACAAAGTGATAGTCCTGTTCTGTCTCTTGGACAGAGCCCAGGTGGAGCGTTGTGTTCATTTTGGGCATCATAGTTTCGGGAGAGTATTGATAAACTGGAAAAAGTTCAGAAAGAGGTATCCAGGATGGTGAAAGATCACAAGACCATGCCACACAAGAATTGCTTGAAATAAGGATATTTAATTTGGAAACAAGATGGGACAACTCAATTCAGAAGGGACACAAAAGTCGTCTTTAAATATAGTCAGTAATGATCATTCATTTGTTTAGTTTTGGTGACTTCAAGTATTGGCATGGTTTTATTAGCAACTTAATTTTCACTTTTGCATTGGCAACTGGACCCTGCTACTTTGATTACTGGGGGTTCCAGATCATCTGAGTTCAAAGTTCTGATTCACCCAAAGCATGCACTTTTCATCTGGAAACTATTCAACCACAGACCCAAAAGGGGGATTAAAGAGGGCAGGTTCCTCCTTTCCCTTTTTCTTATATACTACACTTAGTCCTCCTAGTCTCTAGTCTAAACTGGCCTTGCCTCTCCTTTCACCTGCATTTTATGGTTACTGTGGTAGGAAATGTACATGTTATCAGAATTAATGTTTTGCTATGAAGAATTGTCTGCAGAAAAGTATATTTTCAGCAATCTCTAGCAAAAGATCGAATTTTTTGGTGGTCATAGAAATCTACACCCCTATTTCCCATAGGTTCAGTGTATACACATTTGAGTTTGTTTTTGTTGGTTTTTTTTTACTTTGTGGGCTTTTCTAGGAATGTTACCCCCACAAATGTTGAGGATTGTATTTGAAAGTACGTGTGTGCTGGTATACGTTTAACTGGGCCCTCTGAAAATGTAGAACATACTTTCATCATGTTTAACCTGCATTATTAATATTTTCTCTGTCCCTTTCTTAAGTCTAGACAATCAACAAAACAATTGATCAAGCCTAATTTGTAGTAGTTCAATGATTTCTAAAATGTAAATGCTTGCTCTGAAAATTTAACAGCTGGCTGCCAGGAGAGTTAGATCCAGAAAACTTCTGCTTAAAGTTTCTAATATGGAAGAGGAATTCAATTTGTTCTGCCTGATTCTAAGGAGCAGAAAAATAGGAGTAATGAGTAAAAGTTGCAAAGAGGAAAATTTAGGCTTGAAATCTTAAAAAATAAATGCCTAGCAATTAGAGCTACCTAAGAGTGTAATGTTTTGCCTCAGGAGATAGGGGTGGTGGGGGTTCAGGGAAGTGGCTTCCCACTCATTAAAGGTGTTCAAGGGAGGGCTAGATGATTACCCTGGTGTGTTGTAAGGGATTTTGGAGATAGCCACTGATATCCTTCCCAAGTCTGAAAGCCTGCCATTCTTGATTCTGAGAATGCATTCATTGCCTTTTCTCTATAGCTTCAAGCTCTTTCCTCTCATTCAAAAAATAAAGGATCATAGGTTCTTAGGGGATTTTTTAAAAAAGTTTAAAACAAAATAAAAACATGTAGGGTAAAAACAGTTCTATAACCAGTGTGTTTTATGCTTCTGGCTATATCCCACAGAGTCTAGAGAGAGAGAGGGTAAAAATGAGCTCATGGTTTTCTCTTTCTGTGAATGTAACCTGAAAAAAAAAAAAAGTAAACCAGCTGATTTTTCATAGTCTTTGCTTGAAATGCTAGAGTTTATAGGATGAATAAGGTTTACTTAAAAAGCATTTCAACTTGGGTTTCCTTTGAATGAAATGGGAAGAAAGTTGATGGATAAGATCTGGGGAACTGTGGCTTTTCTCATTTACATGATCCATTAAAAACAAGTGGTCCTCAAGGAAAACAGTAGGACTTGGTTTAGAAAATGGCTTGTTCATCTGGAAGAAACCAAGAAACCCTCCACCAAAAATCTCTTTGATGTATCCTGGATTGAAAAAAATGGGGCATGTCAGTGATGCCATTTACAGATCTCATTCAAAGACCTTGGGTGAACATTGGGACCTTACTGGTACTTCAAGGGAAACGTTTTATACAGAGAAATTTATCCTTCCCAAAGTGGATAACCCTAATAATGTTAGTTTTAGCTAAATCTTTGTCAACACAACATTAGTAGGTCAAAGTTTCGGTTTGGGTTTTGTTCTCCAAAAAGACCTACATGAGCTAAGAATCCAGTAGAAGAGCCAATGCTTTTAGGGGCAGGCCTGGCACTGGCACCCTGGAACAGGTTCCATGTTGAGATGAAATGAGACATTCATAAATCAGTGAACAATTAACAAAAGTAGGTTTACCTAGCCCTAACAGAGAGAGGATAATTTTGGGAAGGATAAATTTCTCTGCCTAAAGCACTTCCCTTCAAATGCCAACAAGGTATCCATGTTCATCCAAGGTCTTTGTATTAGATCTTTGGTTGAATATTCTTCAATTTCAGATGTGTGGATTCAATCAATCAATTAGATTGGTAAGTTTAGATCATGTGGCATTCCGTAGGTTCTACAGAGTTCGCTCTCTTCCTCTCCATATGGAAACCTTTCTATTCAATAGGGAAGAGGTTGGTGACCTGAGTGGTCTCAGACATAGACCGAGTAAGAGGGGGACCCAATCCCATATGGAAATTTTTTTAATATTTCTTGGGAACAAGAAACATCAACCCAGACAGGGGCCATCAGGAAGTTGCATTAATGGAGGTACAACTTTAGACTGATCCCACTCTCAGGCAAATCAGATACTGGCATTGTCACCTTTTTCTAACCTATAGTGTGTGTGTGTGTGTGTGTGTGTGTGTGTGTGTGTGTGTGTGTGTGTGTGTGTGTATGTGTGTGTGTGTGTGTGTTTTGGGGGATGGAGAAGGGAACCCTGGTAGATATTGGTCCTATCACAGATGCTCTATTGACATACTCTTAATGAAGGATACACTTTCTCACACAGAATATCTATTTTTATATAGAGTTGAAAGAAATGGGAGAAAAGGGAATTGGATAAAAACCAAATGGAAGTATTCTTTTCAGCAATATTTTCTCTATCCTCAGTGAATCAATAGGAAAGACCTTCATAGATGTCCTGCTTGCTCTCATATTTAGGAACATACTATATGGAGCCATGAAAAAAGGAAGGAATGAAGACCCAAATATAGGTCCCAAAAAAGTTTCCTAGTAGCACAATGGAAAGCCTTTAACATTCATCTAGTTCAAAAGCCTAGCAGGGGCAGAAAGGTGGAACAGTGGATATATAGCCTTGGACCTTGACAAGAGGTCTTCATGGAATTTCCAGATTGACTTTGTTTTCTAGACTATTGCCAGAGAGTTAAATCAAAAGACTAAAGATTGAATTAATTATGAATTGGGACAGCTTTCTTCCCAAAGACTGAGTTTAATGAGGACAATAATTCTAGCCAGAATGAAAGACTATCAAAAATCTGAAGTATCTCAAAATCACCCATGAATCTCTGATTATGACAATCAGGTCTTTTCCAAGCTTTTGTGAACTTACATAACCAGGTTGCTGACTTTCCTTGTTTTCTTATCGTTTTAAAAAGGGAGATAAAAAAAAGAATGCAACAGATTTTTGGACATAGATAATGTGAAAATCTTTTTCTCTAAGATAAGCATACATGTTATATTATTGTTATGTTACATATTACATTATGTTACATATTTTAAACAAAATAAAAATTTACATAAGCACCCCACTTTCTGTAATTAATTGGGAAGTCTCAGATCTTCAGGTCTATATACCTACCCAGGAATATAATCTCAGGTCTGTGGCTCTATGTGTTTCTTGATTTTATTCTCCCTGCCCTGATTAAAGATTCATTGTTATAACTATTCTGGTAGTTCTGATGGGATTTTTTTCAGGTTGATAACCTAGAATTAGGAAGACCTAGGAAAGTCTTACCCAAAATTTGCCTCAGCTTTCTCATCTATAAAATGGGGATAATAATAGCATCTGCCCCCAGGGTTGTTGTAAGAGAAAAATAAGAAATTATCTGTAAAGCACTTTGCAAACCTTAAAATACTATATTAGCTATTATCATTATGTTCTGTCTGTATCCCCCTCATATTTCTGTCCTCGTGGATCCCACGCCTCAGGTAAATCCACTTTAACCACTCTTTTGAAGACCAAATAGAGCAGTGAGATAACTAAACAATCAACAAGAAACCAGGGAGACTCCAAACTAGAAAAACATTCCAGTTTCCCTTTGTTCTTCAAATATATGCAACTGAGCCATGAAAAAAATAATAAATAAACTATGTAGAAATTAAATCATAGAATTTAATAGAGTTTTTTTTTTAATTTTTTTTAAACCCTTAACTTCTGTGCATTGGTTCCTTGGTGGAAGAGTGGTAAGGGTGGGCAATGGGGGTCAAGTGACTTGCCCAGGGTCACACAGCTGGGAAGTGTCTGAGGCCAGATTTGAACCTAGGACCTCCCATCTCTAGGCCTGACTCTCAATCCACTGAGCTACCCAGCTGCCCCCAATTTAATAGAGTTTTTGACCTGAAAGGGACCTCAAAGATCACATTCTTTTATTATACAGATAGGAAAAATAGACTCAAAGAGGGGAAATAAGTTCCTTTGGGTCACATTTATTCCTCCTAGGTTGCCTCTTTCTATGAGCCTTTTTTGTTTACCAAGCTCTTTGCTAATAACAACACTGTCAAGGAGGTAGGCTGTGTGATTATCATTATTCCCATTTTACTGATGAGGAAGCTTGGGTTCAGAGATCAATCTTAGGTCAAGAACTGGAAGATACCTCAGAAACCATTGAGTCCAACTGGCTCATTTTATAGCTAACACATGTCCTGGGTCACACAGACAGTATCAGAGTCAAGATTTAACCCCAGTTTTTTCCATAAACTCAGTGTTTTTTTCCAACAGATTTTTTAAAAATTAAAAATAAATTTTATTGAATTTTTTTGGTTTTTATGTGTCACCTACATTTCCTGTTACATCCCTCCTTTTGCTTCTCTCCCTTACTCCCAAGAGAAAGCCCTCTTTTAAAAAAATATTTATTAGCAATTACATGTAATAAACTTCCACATGAGTTTTCCTCAGTTATATGATTGAACTTATCTCTCTCCCTCCCTTCTCTTCCCTCTCCCAGTGCTGGCAGGTGATTTGATCTGGATTATACATGTATCATAATGCAAAACATATTTACATATTGTTCATTTTGATAAGTGAAAAATCTTTTTTTTTTTTAAGCCCTTACCTTCCATCTTGCAGTCAATACTGTGTATTGGCTCCAAGGTAGAAGAGTGGTAAGGGCAAGACAATGGGGGTTAAGTGACTTGCCCAGGGTCACACAGCTGGGAAGTGGCTGAGGCCAGATTTGAACCTAGGACCTCCTGTCTCTAGGCCTGACTCTCAATCCACTGAGCTACCCAGCTGCCCCCAAGTGAAAAATCTTAAAGAACCGAAACCCCCATATATAAACCCAAATAAATATTTGAAAAATTGCATGCTTTGATCTGCTTTCTGACTCTAACAATTCTTTCTCTGGATGTGGATAGCAGTCTTTGCCACAAATCCTTCAGTTCTGTCCTAGATCATTGTATTGCTGAGAATAGTGAAGTATATCACTGTATTGCTGTTATTGTGTCCAACATTCTCTTGGTTCAAGACAGCCCTCTTAAAGAAAAATAAAGAAGAAAAAGGTTTAGCACAATTAATGGATGTAAAGAAAAAAGTCTGTTACACGCAGAGTTGCACATCCACAGTCCCCCCCCCCATCTCTGCAAAGTCCCCCATCTTAAAAGACAATGTCACAGAACCGATTTGAGGTCCGAACCTCTTTGGAACACTGCAGGATGCCGTTAAAGGTGCAGCCATTAGGAATCTCGGGAAGAGTTCCTTGCTACAGGCTTAAGTGGCTTGCTGCTGGGCAAAATGCCAAACCCTGGGATACATGACTGCGCTCTCCTCCTGCCTCTGCCCTCCTGAGTGGCAGCTGTCCTGGGTATTGGGTCTCTAATTGTCTGCTTGCCACCCTGAAAAGTCATGGTACCATAAAGCATGTTTTTTAATGGTTTAATATTTCTTGCAAATGTTTTCACACCCCATTATCTCACACCGGCTGGATGCTGATGTCCAACTGGTGAATTCAGTAGAAATAAAAATGGAAACAACAGCCAGAAACCGGGATCAGGCTTGCTGTTCGTTGTCCAGAGTCTTCGCCACCCCAATCTTAATTGGAAAAAAAATAATTGAAAATAATTTACCCACCCCAACCTCTCAGATTTCCCTTATGGCCTGTCATTCATTTGAAACTTCAAAGCCCCTAAATGCCCCTTGATTGATGCCCAGGACCTTAAACAAAGCCTCTGGTGTGCTCTGCAATCAGAGTGCTAATCCCCCGCGGGGCCTGCAGGGACTGTGGGAATCCAGCAGCAGGAATCCCAGAGCTCCCTATCAGTGAGGTGATGATATCAGCCGCCTCACCTCAGGCTGTCCGGCAAAGCTGGCTCCCCAGTGGGGCCTGGGTCATGTGAACCGCCTTTGTTGACCCCCAAATCTAGCCTACTGCCATTTGTTTGGCCCTCAATTCAAAAACCTCCTTTTGGTCTTTTCTGGGTTGTTTGAGGTTTCTTTGGGTGATTTTTTTTAACTTCCTCTTTTTCTGCCTGATTTGTTTTGTTTTAAGCAGGAAGAAAGGGAGATGGTGTTACATATACAGAGAAGAAAGCTGTCCAAATGAATTTAAAACCCAAAGACCCCACTCCATGAGCACATATTGCCCACACCTGAATTAAGCCAACGTTTTATAAAATTAGAAAGCAGGAAACAAGAGGAGAAAACCATGGTTAGAGAGGGCAGAATGAATCGACCAAGGCAAGGCCTCTCAAGTTCCCCTCCAGAAAGCCAGTCATCAGATAAGTGGGAGGCCCTGACACGGAGGTGCCCCTTTTGTCTGGAGGGGAGGGAGGACATTGGAATCACCCTTGTTAGAAATATCCCAGGGGAGATCTTGAGCCCTATTTAAAAGAGAACCATTGTTCTTCCAGCTCTTGGTAAAATCTTGCTCTTTTATTTATTTATTTGTTTGTTTAGTGAGGCTTTCTCAGACCACAGAAGGCCCATCAGGGTAGTCTCATGGGTTTTGCATTGGGAATTAAGAGGTAGATAGTTTTCGACCAACCAGGCTAGGGGTCTCAGCTTCCCATTCCTGTTCAAGTCATTTCATGTGATAGATATGTCTTTTTTGTGGAATCTCCTTACCTAGACCTTGTTCATCTCGAGGGAAGGCACAGGGACTTAGAGATTCATGATGCAGGGAGAAATGGGAGATGCTTTGGAGTCACAGAATTATAAGAGGATCATAAGATTACAGATTAAGAGCTGGAAGTCATGTTCATCAGCAACACTGTGAAAATGGAACCCACAAAAAGTCAGGGCCAACTTCGTGGTCTTCATCTATGAAACTAGTGTGAGTTGTGGCAAGGTAGTGAGGAATTTCAGTCATTTTTCAGTCATGTCTATTTCTTCATGATCCCATTTGGGATTTTCTTGGCAAGGATTCTGGAGTGGTTTGCTATTTCCTTTTCTAGTTCATTTTCCAGATGAGAAAACTGAGGCAAACAAGGTTAAGTGACTTGCTCGGATACTAGACACAGCTAGTATCTGAGGCCAGATTTGAACTCAGGAAGAGGAGTCTTTCTGATTCCAAGCCCAGTGCTCTTCTTCACCACCTCACTGCCCCATAAACTTGGAAAGTTAGATGCAAAATAGCTAATCTTTTTGGAGGTGGTATTATATGGATAGGTGCCTGTGGAAGGAATAAATGAATGAAGCAGATTTATTACCTAAATTAACTCCTGCTTAAACCACAGAACGCTAAAATAGAATAGAAAGTCCCTTCTAACACAAAAATGAAAATGAGGTGTGGCTAAATCTGAACCTTTTGTAAAGTCTCACTGGAAACTCTAGAAATTAAATTGAACTCACCAGAGATAGTGGATGAGAGGAAAATCAGAGGGCTAATTTAAGAGTCCATAGACCAGAGATTCAGTCTCTGGACAATGGAGAATTGGCTCCTTCTTCCAGGCTGAGCTGAATGATCCAGTTTCAGGTGGTTGGTTTGGGTTCTTTTCTCCCTCAGTCCTTTACAGAATAGGGTTCACCAAGTGCATCATTAAGTGGGCCTATACTGACAGTGCATTTTAACAGCTGGAAAAAACAGCCAAAGGCCCTTCCCCCTTCCCCACACCACCAGGGGAGAACCCTGGAAAGCAGGCTCTGGCTTTCAAACCCGCCAGGGATGATTCATTCACTGTGAAGGATTATTATGGAAATGAATCTTGGTCCATTGAGAGTATCTCCTAACTCCAAATCCCAGAGGCAGATAAGTTAGGGTAAATTTAAACCTACCCCAGGGCACACAGATGTGCTCCACATCTGTGGAATTATTTCCCTCCTTTACCCCTTAAATCAGGGACTCTGGCCTCCTTGGGGCAACTCTCCCACACATGACTGCATGCTCATTTGGGAACCTGGGGCCCCCTGGGGGCTATAATTAACTGGGACTCTCCTAGATGCTCTGAAAAGAGCTTGAATGAGAGGACAAACTATAGCATGCAGCATCTCGGGTCAAGAAAATTTAAAAAAGAAAACTAAAGTCATCAAAGTGAAGTTGTATAAAACTTTTAATTATTTACTTATTTTGTGCTTGTTTTCCAATGTTGTTTTCATAGGTGGTAAGAAGATATTGACTGTGCTGTTGGACTAATCGCCATTCAATTCCATTCAATTAAGCAAACATGTATTAAGCTCCTATTATGTGCTGGGCACTGTGCAAGTAAAGAGAATAAAGAGATAAGAGAAAATACAGTCTCCTCTCGAAGAGCTCAAAGGCGAATGGGGCTGTAAGGGCAGGTCAACAATTAATTACAATGCAAGAGAGACTGAAATATTGTGAGAAAACAGAATTACTTTTAAAGAAGAAAAAGCATGGGAGTCAGAGGACCTAAGTTCAAATCCTATCTCCAATACTTTCTGGTTAGTCTCCTTGTTCCCAGTTTTCTCATTTATAAAATGAAAGGGATGGGTTGGATCAGTGGTTTCAGTTCAATAGAAATGGGGGCCACTAAAAAATACACATGGATTCTACGTATTGACTTAGAAAACCATATATTAACATTATCTATGTTGTTCTGCTATATTTTTATTATTTTGCCAAATGTTTCCCAATTACATTTATATCATAATCTGGTTTAGGACAGACTTGGGAGTGTTTCCACCTTCAATATGGCACATGACAGCCAATGGGCACAGATGCTTGACAGCTCTAGACTAGATAATTTTGGGGATTCTTTTAATATCTAAGGTTAGGACCTTATGAAATTTTCATCTGGGTCTAGATGGAGTGGGGAGTGTCAGAGAAAATTAGGGGAAGAGAGACTTCAACAAATGGAGATGAGGGGAGTGGGTGATTCATTCCAGGTATGAGAGGAGAATATTCTAGGTAGACTGAAACGGTGAAGATGTGAATGAATGAATGGGAAAAGCAGATTATAAGAGCTTATTAGGTGCAAAGCGCAAACCAACCACAAAAGAAACAAATAATAAGTTACTCTGAAAAAAGTTAATTTTCTTATCTGCAGGGAGACAACACAAATTCAACCAAAGAGCTGATAGATGGGTTTAGTGTTGCTTATTTAGAGTATGGAATTAGGGCAGATGGGTAGATTCCAAATGGTTATTGAAGCAGGTTGGATGATGAGGACTTAAAGTCCTCATTGGGCAGTTAGTAATCTGAGGTAGAGTTGAAATCAGACTGTGATAGTCCTTGAATACTAGTATCGGGAGTTTATATTTTATATGGTTGGCAAAGACTTTTAATTAGAAGTGATGTGATTGATTATTTGGATAGCTATTTGGAGGATGTACTAGAGGAAGGAAAAATTCCTTGTTTTCTCATTTCCATTTGCCTCAACTAGAGCCCTCCCAAATCCAAGATCATCTCTGTCCATTCTTTGCATTGTTTTCTCTAGAAATTTCATTCTATTGTTAACAAACTTCCTTTTACCCTAGATCCTCTCCCACTGCAGGCTGCCATCTTTATGCACCCATAGGGGTTTGGATCCCCAATGCAAGGCATGTTTGGACAAAATTTAACAATTCGTTCATAAGAATCAGTTGTTAAAATTTCAGTGTGAACATTTACAAAGTGGTAATTGAAAGTCATTACATACCAGGCTTGATTTATTGTTTTGTTGATTGCCTAAACTTAAGGAAGTGAAAGAGAAAATATTAAAAATATGGATTAAACTTAAAGTATGTTCTGGATACACTGATTTTTTTTTTATGAGAGCCAGTTGTTAAACATTTACCAGCACATTACTCCCCATAAGACACTGCACCCTGGTCATCCTGTAGTATTAGATGAACCTTTCTTGAAGTACCAGAATACATTAGATACATGGAGGAGTTAGCATATCCCTTTTTCTTCATGGCTATCTCTACTGCCTATCCATGTCACCCATTTCACATCCTGGAGCCTGGTATCTGCCAGTCCCCCTCTAAATCTCCCTCTCTTTCTCTAAGAATCCATGACCTGGCTCTTTTTGTTGTTGAGTCTTTTCAGTCATATCTGACTTTCATGACTCTATTTGGAGTTTTCTTGGCAAAGATAATGTTGGTCATTTCCTTCTCCAGCTCCTTTTACAGATGAGGAAACTGAGGCAAATAGTGTAAAATGACTTGGCCAAGATCATACACCTAGTAAGTGTCTGAGGCCATAATCATTGAACTCATGAAGATAAGTCTTACTTTCTCCAAGCCTGGTTATTTATCTTTTGCACTATCTAGCTACATGGCTTATAATCTATTTATCCAACCTACCTCCTGCCCTTATTCTTGGGGACTTCAATATACATGCTGAAGTCCCCTAGAACACCGTGATTTCCTGCTTCATCAACCTTAACTAGCATAGCCTACACCTCTACTCCACCTCAGTGACACACAGAGAAAATGGTCTTATTACTTATCTTACCACTACCCACAAGGGCCCATTTTAGGAGACCAAGGATTCTGAAATTCCTCCATCTAATCAGTTAGTCAATTAGCATTTATTAATGTTTGTTTTTCATCCTTAGTTTTCAAAGAGGACAAATGACATCATGGGGTGATGTCTTGACTTGCACAGGAGTTGAATCTAACTGAGGCAGAGCTGCAGAAAGTCATCAGCCTCACTTTCTACTCCAGGGGTCATCAAAGTCCAGTGGCAAGACAAAAGTCAAGACAACAGTGATGGCTGGAGATGAAATAGCCAAACTTAATGTCTTTGATGTCTGACAAAGCTCTAAGTGCTTCACAGTGCTTGCATCAGCTACCTCCATGACTATTGGAACAAATTGTTCTCAGTCTGTCCATTCCACAGAGTTGGGAGGAGTCTTCACATGCTTAGGGTAGTCACCCCTTTATTTCACCCCCCAGTTTGTGGCCTGGCTTACTAGATAACAAGTACTGTACTAAGCACTGGGATACAAAGAAAAGCAAAAGACAGCCCCTATTATCAAGGAGCTCATCTTTCCCATGTCTCACTTTTCCAAACCTCCTCTTCATCTTCATCCTTGGGCTCTGTCTCTGAAACTATCCTGAGCTCAGATTGATGAGCCCAGGACCAGTCTTCCACATCACTTCCTGGACATTTCTAGACCATATGCACTTTTTCAGTCTCTTTGCTAGGACAGCATCAATGTCCCTCATTTGGTACCTATACCCCAGGACTCTGGCCTGAGCACCCTTCTCTTCTTTACAATTATCTCTTCTTTCAGTGATCTCTTCAGCTACCTTGAGTTCAACTATCTCTTTCTATGAATCTCTAGATAGTCGTAATCTCTTTCCTGTGGTCAATTCTATATTACCAACTATTAGATATAAATGTCTATGTATATATCAACAATTAGGTGGTACAGTGGATAGATAGATCCTTCCCTAGTTAGTACTTTCTTCCTCACCAAATAGTCATGTTTATACTTATCTACTTATAAGTTTGATCCTTCCCTTAAAATGTATATAGATATGCAGTTAGCTGGTACAATGGATAGAATGCCATGCCTACAGTCAGGAAAACTCATCTTTATGAGTTTAAATCTGGCTTCAGACACTTATTGACTGTATGACTTTGGACAAGTCACTTAACCTGCCTGACCTCAATCTCCTCATCTGGAAAATGAGCTGGAGAAGGAAATGGAAAACCACTCCAGGATCTTTGCCAAGAAAACCCAAAATGGTCAGATATGACTGAAACAATTGAACAACAAATTAGATATATCCACCTGGATATCTCATAGGCATCTTATATTCATCATATCCAACACAGCTAACTTTCCTTTTCTTCTTTTTTTTTAATATTTATTAAATATTTATTTAAAATATTTTTCCATGGTTCCATGATTCATGATTTTTCCCTCCCCTCTTCCCTCCACCCTCCCAGAGCTGACAAGCAATTCCACTGGGTTATACATGCATCATTGTTCAAAACCTATTTCCATATTATTCATATTTGCATTAGAGTGATCTTTTAAAGCCCAAACTCCAATCATATCCCCATCGAACCATGCGTTATGTTTTTCTTTTTTTGTTTCTACTCCCACAGTTCTTTCTCTGGATGTGGATAGCATTCTTTCTCATAAAGTACCTCTAGATTGTCCTGGATCATTGCATTGCTGCTAGTAGAAAAGTCTATTACATTTGACTGTGTCACAATGTTTTAGTTTCTTTGTACAATGTTCTCCTGGTTCTGCTCCTTTCACTCTGTATCAATTCCTAGAGGTCATTCCAGTTCACATGGAATTCCTCCAGTTCATTATTTCTTTTAGCACAATAGTATTCCATCATCATCAGATACCACAACTTGTTCAACCATTCCCCAATCAATAAACACCCCTTCAATTTCCAATTTTTTGCCACTACAAAGAGTGCAGCTATAAATATTTTTGTACAAGTATTTTTCCTTATTATCTCTTTGGGGTATAAACCCAGCTCTAACTCTACTTTTCCCCAAGCATTTAACTCTTCCAAACTTCTCTATCACTGCCAAGTGTGCTACCATCCTTCTTGTAACTATTTTAAATGTACAACCTATCTTTAACTCTTCATGCTTCAACATCGCCTCCCACCTCAGTATAATCATTGACCAATGCTTGTCATTCCTAGCCTATAATAACTCTCTTATCCATCCCTTTCTCTTTATTCACCTTCTCTAGGAAATGTTTTTGGATCCCTCCCAGTTGACGATACTTTCTCCCTTACCAAATAATCATGCTTATCAGTTCAATCCTTCCAGTAGAATGTAAGCTTCTGGAGGAAAGGGACTGTTTAGCATCCTGTTCTGTATCCCCAGTACCATGCCCAGAGCTTTGCATATAGCAGACTCTTAATAAATGCTTATAACATTGGAATGAACATTCATGTGGCTTTAGCTAGCTGGCAATTGTAAACATGAGGCTAGACTGCTGATAATTTGGGGATGAATATATAGGTTGTCGGCACAGCAGTAACAAATTAAGACACTGGAAGAGCTCACCAAGAGAAAATAGAGGAGTAGAAAATAAGAAGGCACAGAACTAGAACCTTTCATTTTAAGGGCAAGGGGAGAAGGAAGAAGGGGCAAAAGGGACCCAAAAGAAGCAATCAAATATGTAGGAAAAGAATCATAAAAGTACAAGAGATAGTAAAATTTATGTACATTTCATAATATTAGCATAACAGAGTTCAGTGATGTTGGGTTTTTTTTAACCCTTACCTTCTTAGTATTAATTCTAATGCAGAAGAGCAATAAGGGCCTGGCATATAGCAGTTGGGGACAAGCTACTTGCTCAGGGTCACACAGCCAGGAAATGTCAGAGGCTAGATTTGAACCCAGGGTTCTATCCACTGTGATACTCAGGGTGCTGTCATTTCCAGTAATCTTTCTATGAAACTGCTTCTTTGGTATGAACAGCTGAGGACTACCTGCATGGTATAAAAATCAGGCTCAATTTTCTCTTAATGTTATTTTACTTTATTCTAGACACTTTCAAAATGCTTGATGATGTGATCAATATGGAAATATTTTGAAGATCAAATTACTTACTATCTCAAGGAGTGGGGAGGGTTGGAAGACAGAGATAAATGTGAACTCAAAATTTAGAAAGCAAATATTAAAAATTGTTGCACGTAAAGGACTTTAAAAGATTGCCTACCCTTTGACCCATCCATACCACTGTTGGGTTTGTATAAAATTATTTTAAAATGTTTGATGAGAGGAACAACTCACTTTTGCACCGTACTGTAAGATTTACAAAGTGTCTCACAATGACCCTGTGAGCTAGGTTTATAACTATTATTATTCTCATTTTACAGATAAGGAAACTGAGGTTTATAGAGTTAAACTACATAAAACTAGAAGGATCAGGACATGGATTTAGACTCAGGTCTTTCTTGACTCTACGTCCATTACCCTTTCTAGATATTGTTGATTTATCTCCCTACCCTTGTAGGTGGCACAGTGGAGAGAGTGCTGAATCTGGAATCAGGAGGACTCATCTTCCTGAGTTCAAATCTGGCATCTGATACTTACAGGCTGTGTAACCCTGGGCAAGTCACTTCAACCTCATTTTCCTCAGTTTCCTCATCTATAAAATGTGGATAATAATAGTACCTACCTCCCAGGATTGTTGTGAGAATCAAATTAGAGAATAATTGTAAAGTGCGTGGCACATAGTAAGCATTATATAAATGTTAATTATTATTATGAGAGAAACTGTAAAAATATTTGATGAACTGGGTGATTTCAGAAAGAGCTGGAAAGATCTGAAGAAACTGATGCAGAGTGAAATAAATAGAACCAGGAGAACACTGTATACAGTAACAGCAATATTGTGGCATGATCAACTGTGATAGTCTTAGCTATTATTGCCAATAAAATGATATAGAACAATTCTGAGGGCCTTATGACAAAGAATGCTGTCCACCTCCAGAGAAAGAACTGTTGGAGTCAGAATACAGATCAAAATAAGCAATTTTCACTTTAGTTTATTTGTTTGTTTTTTTGGGGGGGAGGTCATGGTTTCAAATGATCATTCTCTTATAAAAATGAACAACATGGAAATATGTTTTGCATGATAATATATGTATAACCTAAATCAAATTCCTTACCATCTCATGAAAGGGGAAGGGAAGGGAAGAGAGGGAGACCATTTGGATCCTATAACTTCAGAAAATTTATATGGAAAATTATTACTACATGTAATTGGTAAAATAAAATACCTTTACAAAAATATATCATTATCTCCACGGACTTATCTACAAATGATTCTTTCTAGAGAAAGCTCAATAATTTCATGGTTTAACTTGGCCAGCTTTTCTTGGCAGCTAAGTATGCATTTCTCTGTTCCAACTCTCTAAAGGCTTTTTCTCCCTTGTCTAAGTTGCCACTGGGATTTCCCCCCAGTTTTAAGGCCTAGGAAAACACTGTGAAAACAAACTCTGGTGGTTTGATTTCAATTTCTGCTGCTGCTACAGTGTTCTTTTTCTATACAAGATGAAGCAAGAATAAGGTGTACCTCTTAGTATATATAAATTAATGATTTGTTGTATTTTGCAGCTTAGTTATTATTACTCATAGGCTTGTTATATATAAATGACATACATATAATATATAAATAATATAAATATATATGTATATATATATATATATTAGATGCTGTTGATCTATCTCCCTATCCTTAAACTGAGAAATAGGTGACACAGTGGAGAGAGTGATATATATAAATTATATGTAATATATTATAATCATATAATCAATTATTCAGAATAGTTAATTATTTATATATTATGTATTGCATAATATAATTATTTTATTAAGTAATTAATCAATTAATAATCACTAATTAATTAATTTTTGTTATTGTGTGCTATCGATGCAATCATTAATTAATTAATGATGGTATTTTATGCGATTAATTATATGTTATGTAATTAATACAGTTAATATTAATTGATATACTATATTATATTAATATACAATATATTATTATATAATGTATCATCATACATAATAATTATAATATAATATATACATATATAAATTATATATACTATAATTATATACTGTAATTATATATAATAAATATATAAATTATATACATATATAAATGATAGATATCATTATAATTGTTGTTTTTAATTACTGTTTTGTAGCACTTAAAGTTTTACAAGGTATTTTTCTTATAACAAACTTGTGAGGTGATATTACAAGTATTATCCCCATTTTATAGCTGTAGAAACTGACATTAAATGGGTTAAGTGATACACTCATGTTCTGGCCAAAGTCCATGGCTTCAGGTAGATGGAACCTAGAAACATCTTTTCCTGGGACCCTTGAAAGGCATGGAGCCATTCTCACTCTACTGGCAACCTGCCTGTTCAGTATTATTCTGACCCAAGATCATAAACTCTTAGGTGGGTGAATGGATGATCCAGGCTGAGTGTCTATTAGCCCTCACTGCTATGAATAATGCTGGCCTAAGTCCTGTTAGCCCTTGGAAGTTTGCAACAGGAAACTGGTGGAGTCTTTAATTACAAAGACCCAACTCTTTCGTCCTTGGTGGAGCTGGGATTCCCAATAATTATTTATTGGCAGAGACCATCGGCTCAGGGTGGGCTGTATTACACAGCTTGACAAGTGTGAGGGACCACACAGGCGGTGTGATCACAAGCAGGGGGTAGCACGAGCAGTTTCATGACCTCAGCAGACAGCCTGCCAAGGAAATTGAATTCCCTGGTGCCCCTTTTACTGTCCTCATCCACACTTCTACCCCGGTGTAATGCAGGAACACAACTGAATCCCAGCCAAGCCTCCATCCACCTGGGCTGAGTTCCTGTTCAAGCATCACCAGCTCCTTAGCAGCCCATCTTGCACATCCCTGACAAGTAATTTTCATCAGCAGATTCACCAATTAGCTGGGTTGGGAAGGTGGGAGAGGCCTCCTCCATTCTGCTAGTCCAGCTGTGCCAGGATAATAGCCAGGGCTTTGACAAGGATAACTAGGACTGACTTTCTGCCTACTAAGTCTTCAGAGGAAAGGTGAGGCATCCTCACAGAGAATCCCTCGTGGGCCAAGGAAAGCTCATGTTTTTAGGGTGGATGCTTAGTGGAAAGGTTTGCTGGATTCATGCTTCCCCCATGATCTCCAAGGCTATACCTTGGAGGTGAAGTGGATGACTGAGGCAATTAATTACTCAAGCCAGTCAGCTAAGTCAGTCCTTTTACCTGAGGTGTCTGGATTACTGAAGCAAAATGCTTGTTATTTTAGTTCCAAGTTCTTGGATCCTTTTTCTTTTTCATATATAAGGCCAAATAATTTACAAGGAGTTTTGGTTGCATCAGGACATAATAACAATTCACATTCATTTACCCCCCTATTTTTGGACTATACCTTCGATTTAATTGGCATAAGAAACTCTCTATGATATAACTCCCTCTACCAAAGCAAATTTTCATTATTTCTGCATCTTACAGCTTTAGTAACTTATACTGTCTAAGGCACTGAGAGGAGTAAATACTTTACCCAGTGTCTCACACAATTAGTATGTCCCAGAAGTAGGATTTAAACTCAAATCTTTCTGACAATAAGGCAGCTGGGCGGTTCATCTAGGAAAACTCATCTTTCCGAATTCAAATCTGGCCTCAGACACTTAGCTGCGTGATCCTGGGCAAGTCACTTAACCCTGTTTGCCTCAATTTCCCATCTGTCAGGTAAGCTGGTGAAGGAAATAGCAAACCAGCTGCAAAAGAAAAGAGCAAACCATTCCCGACCTTTGCCAAGAAAACCCCAAATGGGGTCACAAATAGTCAGAAATAACTGAACAACTTTTTGACTAGAAAATTTAGTTAACTTTTGTTTTTGTTAACTTTAGTTAACTTCTGACTGCCATGTGAAAGAATACCACCATTTCTACAGGCACTTCCAACTTTCAAATGGGTTGAGTCTTCAAAGTTCATTTGTAAGTCAATTGTTTGGAACTCAGAACACAATTTTGTCACAGAAACAGTGTTCTGAGTGGTGGCCTGCTTTCCAACTGTCTCACAGAAATCTATTTTATTCAAGTAAGAGGAAAATGAAAACTCAAAATACTATCTTGGCATCATTGACTGTATCTGGAGTATTCCTCAAGCCCTTGCAAATAATCCAATATAACAATTTCTAAGGCCCCTTCCTCACATTCTTCCTAAACTGGTTCCAAATTATCCTTCCATACTGCATATTACTTCCCCCCTCTAGCTGCCAGCCAAACTGGCCTACCTGGTGCTCCCCCTCCATGGCATGCCACCTCTTGCTGTCATCCCTAGGCCTGGAATGCTTTCCTCCCTTCCTGCTACCTCTCAGAATCCCTAGATCTCTTCATAGTAGTAATTGATTAAAATACTTTAATATTTTATTTATATAATATATAAATATATTTAATACTTCAATATTTAAAATTAATATTTTAATTATTTCAATTGATTAAAATATTTTAATATTTTATTTCTGTTATATATTCTATATAAATATAATATTTCAATATTTAAAATTGATATTTAATTATTTTAATTGATAAAAAATATTTTAACTAACATTTAAGTTATTAAACTAAATAAAATATTTTAAAGTATTCTACATACATGTTTTTATATACTTAGCCAAATATTTTGTTGTTTTCCCTTTGTAAAACATAAGTTCCTCAAAGACAAACATTATTTTTATCTTTGTATCTCCAGCACCTGGGATAGATAGTACCTGATATAGATTAGATTTTTGCTGATTTGAATGAAGGGATAGTGAATGTATTATTTGCATTTAAAGGTGAAGAAACTTAGACAAGTGACTTAACTTATCCAAGTTCACCTAATTGTTTAATGACAGAGCCACGATGCAGGATTTTTTTCTTTAAAAGACCACTGACTTTGGAATCAGCTTACTTGGGTTTGAATCCTGACTCTGCTATTTACTATTGGTGTGACCTGGGAAGGGTGACTCACCACTTAAATTCTTTGGGCTTCTGTTTCCCTATCTATACAATAGGGTCTTAGATTTAGAGTAGAAAGGCCCTCAGATGTCAGTGAATCCATTTTACAGAAGAAGAAACTGAGACCCTCAGAGGTATAATGACTCTCCCAGGGTAACTACTTGGGGCAGGATTTAAACTAAAATCTTGCTGATATAGTCCAGTGCTATATATATACTACACCCTGGTGTCTCTAATCTATTCTAACACAATGGAGCTTTACAAAGATATATACTTATTTCCAAAAGTATTATCACAAATATACAAACTCACTCCCAACATGTGCAAGGCATAATCTTCCTTCTCTCCTGTACAACTTCAGGCTCTGCAGAGGAGAAAGGGAATAGCCTCCTAGTTTAGTTTAGTTCCCAAAGAGCACATTTCCCATTTCCAAACTCTGCCTTAGTGTCCCAGGCGCCCTGGCTTCTCAGGGCTTCCATGCTTCTATAAGATAGCTGGCTGCTACAGCACCCTAACTACAAATTCTGGCTCTGAGACTTGGTTTCCCAGTCCATGACTATCACTACAGCACCTAAAACTGAGGACAAACAAGACAGAACAGAAACAAACACTCCCAAGCCCATTTCTTGGAGCAAGAGCTTAAAGGAGAAAAACGGGAGAAAAATAAATCCCTCTTCCCTCTCTCTGGTTCATATCATGGCTTCTATTCTGGGCTCAGCAGCTAGGATCACAACTGTAAAGATGGTGGAAAGAGAGAAAAAGACACAGTCAGTTAATCAAAAAAGGCTACCCACCCATGTGGTAAGGGATGAAGCCAGCTTTCTGTTTGGCAAACTGAGCAAGTTCAAAGTCAAGTGACATAAGATTATTGGATCAAATTAGATTATTTTGAAGGTCATTTCCAATTCTTCTTGTGTAATCTCTCTGGGATTCAGTTTCCTCATCTGTAAAATGAGAACTCGTGTCTTAGATCCGATCTAGTTCTAGATTTATGATTCTATGTATCCATTATTAGAGTATAAAATTAGCCATTCATTTTTCTCTTTGGAAAATTAGTAAGAGAAAAATATTGTTTTGGAAAAAACTAAAACGATGGCCCTTTTAGTAATGAGTTTTTTTGGTCATAGAAACCTATGAATCAAAGAAAAGTACAAGGGGATTCTCAGTCCTATGCTCTTTTGTTTCCATAGTAACAATGACACAATGATAGAAAATGAGGTAGAGGGTACCAAGGTGCATAAAGTACTTTGTAAAGGATTAGGAGCTGGGAAGTTATTGTTATGTCAAAAATATGTTAACAATTTTTTTTTTAATTCACAGAAATAAAATGTAACTCTTTTTATTTTTTTATTATCTTGGAAACCTGTCTCAGCCCAACCTCTTCATCTCCTAAGACCTGTACCTTTACTCCTTGATCTTATCATTAATTTTGTCTTCAACCTCCATGAACCAGAACTCTGAAGTCCCTCTCTCTGGTCACAGCTTCCTGGTCCTTCCATCTCTCAACATGTCTCACTTCTCCTGAATATACTTTTTACTTTCACCACAATGTCCAGTCATTCCATCTCTCCTGCTTTCCAGTTTATCATCCTGCTCTAGCATGACTTTCTGACCTTTGGAAAATTGAAATCATCATCAACCAGTTTAACTGGTTATGTTATCTTCTACCCTTGAATTCTTTGTCTCTTTGTCCTATCATTACTCATTCATTCCCAAATTCCAACCTTGGATTATCTTTACCATCTCTTTTACTTTTGCTTGCATTCTGCTCCAGATCTCTGAGAGGAGTTACAAAAGGAATTATACCACCATGCTGACCAGATCCATTATAAATCTCAACCAGGTCATCATTGCTATATTCGTTTACTCTTATGTGACTAATTTCTTATTGTTGTACTCCCCGAGGATATCCAAAATCTTTTCTCCTCAAGCCACCTATATCAGATGTCAAACATGTAGCCCAGCAATTTGCAAGGCAACATTCCCAGCCCAAACCAGATTAAAATGAAAATGAAACTGAGAAATAATAACAAAATAAATAAAGATAAATACAATATAACACAGATAATATTAATATGCAGTTTTCTAAGTCAACATCCAGTCTGCAAGGATCCTTACATATGATTTATTTTCCCATTTCTTTTTGAGTTTGACACCACTGACCTCTACTTGCCTTCCTCCTTCCCTTCCTCCCTTTCTTTTTTTCTCCTTCCCTTCCTCCCTCCCAAGTAAAGATCAACGCAACATTCTTTATGAAGAAATCAAGGCCATCTGCCATGAATTCCTTGTTCTCCCCAATTCTACATCTCAGGACCTCTCAACATTATCCCCCCCCCCCCATTCTTTACTGATTTGTTTGACTGATGAAAAGGTGGTTTTTCTCTTTGCCAAGTCAGACCATTTACTTGTGTTCTTGATTCAGTCCCATCCTGTCCCCTCCAGTAACTTTCTCCCTTAATCAATTCCTCTCTAGCCTTCTCATTGTGTGGATTCCTCTACACGCAGTCTTCTCTTCCATTTGGTGAATTCCTGCCCAAAACCTTCATTTGAGGAAGCACCTAGTCCGGTTATGTTCATGTTACTCTAAGCTCTGCTCCTGATTCTCTGAACTTTTATACCTGTCCCCCCCACACCCCTTACTTTATAGTTTCCTTCATCAGAATGTAAACTCCTGAGGGTAGCGCTCTCTCTCTCTCTCTCTCTCTCTCTCTCTCTCTCTCTCTCTCTCTCTCTCTCTCAGAATTGGCACTTAATAATTGCTTTATCTATATCCCCTCTCCCCCACCTCATTTTCAATCTTTTCCTTCCTTGATAACTACAACCATTCCCAGGTCTTCTTCGTTCTTAGGCATTTTCTGTTATCGTTTAGAAAAATCAAGTTATCTGTTTATATCTCTCCAAACTATTTCCTAGAAAAAGGTATCTACCTTTATTGCTTCTATTTCTTCAGGACCCAACTGTTTCTCAACCCTTTGCAAGCTGACTTCTGATCTCATTACACTACTGAAACTTCTTTCCTGGGTTTTCAGTGATCTCAATAGCCAAATTTAGTAAATTTTTCTCATTCTTCCTTGACTTCTATGAAGTGTTTGACACTGTTGAACAGCCCTTTACTCCTAGACATGCTCTTCTCCATTAGTTTCCATGATACTACTTTCTTCTAGATCTCCTTTTACTTGTCTGGCTGCCACTTCTCAGACAACCCTGTGTAGATATATTATAGGACTCTCCCTTGAGCCCTCTTCTATTTTCTCTTACATTCTCTTCAGCTCTTATGGACTCGGTTATCATCCCTGTGCAGAGACTTTTCAAATCTACATGCCTACACCTCACTTCTCTCCTAAACTCCAATCAATATCACCAAGGGCCTGCTACTCATCTCCAACTGGATGTCCCATAGGCATCTTAAACTCAACATGTCCAAAAAAGAACTCATCTTCTCCCCCAAACCCACCCCTTTATCTAATTATTCTATTTCTTTCAAGGGTAACACCATTCTTCCAGTCATCAAAGTTCACAGGCTAGGATGCACCCTGGACTCTTTCATTCTCCTTCATCCTCCATCATTAAACACTTGCCAATGCTTTCCAAATCTACCTCTAAAACAAAGAATCCTTCCCCTTTCTCTTCACTCATATGACCATCAATAGGACTCATTCAATCCCTTATCATCTTTTACAATGACTATTAAAGTAGACGCTTCACTGGTTTTTATGCCTTTCTAATCTTTTTCTAATCCATCTTCCATGATGCAGATTTAATATTTTTAAAGCACAGGTGTGATCATGTTACTTTCCTGCCCAAGAAACTTCACCAACCCCTTATGGCATCTAGGATAAAATAAAAATGCTTATGGCATTTTAGAGTCCTTCCTAACTTGGCTCTATCCTACTTTTCCTAATTGACTTCACATTACTTCCCTTTAGGCTTTCTACATTCCAACCAAACTGTCTCACTGGCTGTTAGGCATCCACAAGATCCTATTTCTGAAATATGGAGATTGAAAGAAAAGGAAGATTTCTAAATGGTTCTTAATTTTAAACTCAAGTGACTTGTGTTGAGGGTGATGTCTTTGACAGAAACAGGTAAGTTGGTAAACAGAGTACGTTTGGGGGTAAAGATTATAAATTATTTTGAATGTGTTGAGCTTAAGATAGCTATGGAACAACTAAGTCAAAATATTCAAAAAGCATTTGGCCACATAGGACTGGAGTTCAGAAGAGAAGTGAGGAGTGGATGTAGACTTAGAAGTTGGCTTACAATCAATGTTAGTAGCTGATGAGATCAAGAAGAGAGAACAGAGAAGAGAAAATAGCTCAAGATTTAGCACTGGGGTATAATCCTGCAAAGGAGGCAGAGATGGTTCATGATCCTGCAAAGAAGGTAGAGAAGGATAGATCATACAGGTAGAAAGAAAAACTAGACAAAACTTGGATCTGCCATATACTATACTTTATAATGTTTATCATGATTTCTTTCTTTTAAAACCTGTTTCTTTCTCTGTAAAATGAAGGTTTAATACTTGATGGTCATTAAGATCCATCTATCTCAGGCATTTTATAGCTCTAACTAGACACTGAGAGATTTCTTCCATGAGTACATTCTCCCTTTCCCTTCTCACAATTCTCCAGAATAAACAGAATGGCACTTTGACCTTTGTATTTGTAATAGCTACCATTTTGTCTCTTTTACCCACATCTACTGCTGATTCTGTACACTATGTGGAAATGTCTCCCTCCATTTGGAACTGCAAAGAGCTCAGAGAAGTCCTCATCTGGAAGCTGAACCAACATTATGCATGATCTTTTTTATTTTTTAAGGATCTTTAGCATCCTGCATCTGCAAAGGAGGCAAAAGTTGGGGGGGCAGGCTAAAAAAAGCCCAAAGCTGAAACTTTGGACCACTGAATGTGGAGTCATCCTTTCCATTGCCTTGGCATTTTTTCATTGTTGTTCGTTTGATGTCTGTATAGGTTAGAGTGATTTTTAAATTAATGAGCAAGTCCCAGGAATGAATTTGCTTTGGGGCCATTGGCTACACCACCTACTTCAAGATGATTTTAAAAAATTAGTTCTGAGCCTGCTTAATTACATGACATCATTTTGCCACTGGGATTAAAAATGTATTTGTAAGTGCCAAAGTGATTTATTAGTTTTAAAATATGCGTGTGGTTTATATACAGGGACTTCTCTTGTTCCTGTCTCAGATTCCAAGAAGAAAATGAACTAAAATCACAGTTACTTTTTCTTCTGAAAAACATTAGAATCTAGCTTTCCAGGCTCTCAAGCTATTAATCAGTGCAAAAATCAAACATTTTATAGCAATGATATTTTTGCAGGGGCTATATACTATGGGACTATGAATCACATAATCAAAATCGTGGGAGACATTCAACCCATCTCTCCAATCAGCTGCTAAATCTTTTCATTTCTTTGTCCCAAACATCCCTCATATATGACCTCTCTCCTTTCCTCTGACCTGCTCCCACCTTCATTACTCCTCATCTAGACTATCGCAGTTGCCTTCTTATTGGTCTTCATCCCTCCCTCAAGTCTCTGTTCACCCCAATCCATGTTCCATTTAGCTCCCTAAAGGCTGCATTCCCCTCTGCACCCACGCTCTCCACCACTCAGTAAACTCCAGTGGTTCCTCAATACCTTCACTATCAAATATAATATATATATATAATTAATATATAATATTTTCTGTTTGTCATTTAAAGCTTCTTAGCAACCTGGGTCCTTCCTCTCTTTCTGATCTTCTTCTTGAGTCTTACTCCTCTCTTTCACAACACTGGCTTACTTGTTCCTTACACACAATGTGATGCTCATCTCTACTCCTTCTCATTGAGCTATCCTCCATACTTGGAATGCTCTTTCCTCTTCATTGGTGCCTTTTGAAATTCCTGGATCTTCACCTTTAAAGCACCTTGCCTTACTTCAAGACTCAGCTCAAATACCACCTTCTATTGAAGACCTTTCCCAATATAACCCTCTCCTCAAAGCTTATCTTCATTCTACTCTGAGTGAATCTTGTGTGTGCCTATTTATGTTAGAATGTAAGTTCCTTGAGAGCAGGAAAAGTTTTTGCTTTCTCTTTGTGTCCCTAGTGCTCAACACAGTGCCTGGCATATAGAAAGTCCTTAATAAGCACTTGATTGTCTAGCCCAAGAAACAATAGAAAAATGCATGGTAGGAATAAGTAAGCTATGGTATTACTGATGGTGCCTTGAACACAAGTTGCATAGTAGGTATTTATCATTCATTACATATTTTTGTTGTTCAAAACATTTCAATTGTGTCCAACTCTTTATAACCTCAACTGGGATTTTCTTGGCAAAGATACTGAAGAGGTTTGGCATTTCCTTCTCCATCTCATTTTCCAGATGAAGAAATTGAGGCAAACAGGGTTAAGTGACTTGCCAAGGGTCATACAGCTACTAAATATCTGAGGCCAAATTTGAAATTGGGAAGATGAGTGTTCCTGATTTCAGGTCCAACATTCAATCTATTGTACCACCCAGCTGCCCCTTTCATTATATATAGGATGAGAAAAAGAGATGGGGCAGCATATAAGACTAATAAAAAACAGGAGAACTGGTGGTATGTTTCACTGGCATGTATGGAATGTTAAAAGGATTCTAGTATAGATAGTTTATGAGTGATACATTGTAGGATATGGTCAAGGAATACACAGGATGTGGTATGGATGGATTTTGATCAGCATGCCTGGAAGGAACATTGACATTAATGAGACATCAGAGCTATGAAAGGATTTTAAAAAAGACTAGACTAATCTTGGACTTCATTCTATTTTGCAATGCTTCCTTGTCTCCTTTCACTTTATATTCACAATGCTTAGAGCAGAATTAAATATGGATCAGTCTAGAGACTCTTCTAGGTTAGGGAGAACCATTTTCCCCCCTTCAAAGTAATTTCTGTGTTCTTCTCTATCCTTTTTCTTTCATTATTACTTATTTTCATCCTCTTCCTTATCTTTTAGTTTGGATTTAATTCCACTCAATAGGTATTTATTCAGCACATACTATGTCCAAGGTACTCCAAATGTCCTGCTCTGATACCCTTCACTCCTCTACAGAGGTCAATTGCCAACAGCATTTATTAAGCATATATTATGTGCCATGACTCTGTGTTCATGAAAATTATGTCCCTGGGAGTGCAAGTTCTATAAGAGTCTGCCATTTGGACAGGTTTCTAGTAGCATAGTCCCTGTGACAGATTGTGTCAAGGAAGAGTCTAGCTCAGTCATCACCTCAGTGATGACTTTTTTGGCTAGGAGAAGTATGATGTAGTGGATAGAGCACCAAACCAAAAAGAAGGAAGACCTAGATTTGGATTCTGCTTCAGACACTTAGGAACTATATGACCTAACAAGTCACCTAACCATTCTGGGCCACAATTTCCTCTTCTGTAAAATGAAAGGGTTGGACCAAATGACCTTTAAGATACATGTTAGCTCTAGATCTATGATCCAATGACTAATGGAAAAAAGAAAAGTACAAAATGACCCCACTCTTCTTCTAAAGTAATAGTAACTGAGAAAAAGATAGAGCAAATAGAAGACAAAGAAATGTTGCAGCTAAATGGAAGAGCTCATGGGCTCTCCTTGGAGAGGCAAATAAAAGTGTCAGTAAAATAGTTTTATGGTGAATACAAAAGCAACAAGAAATATCATTTCATGGAACAGTGGTCATCTCATATTGTAGAGCTCATGACAAACATTTAGAAAAAAATGACCAGGAAGATAATTGGAGATTATGTTCAGACACTTGTTATTTTGGATGAAGATGTAGAGAAGTTCTTCAAAGAATTATTTTTAAAAACCCTCTCACCTACCCTTCTAAAAAATTAAAACATACTTAATTTTTTTAAAAACTCTTGCCTTCTATCTTAGAATCAATACTGTGTATGGGTTCCAAGGTAGAAGAAAAATAAAGGCTAAAGACAATAGGAGATTAAGTGACTTGCCTAGTGTCAAATAGCTAGAGAGTGTCTGAGTCCACATTTAATCCTAAAACTTCCCTGGCTCTTTGTCCACTGTGCCACCTACTTGCTCCTAACACATACTTTAATACTTGATAACTTCAAAACACCAAGGTGAATATAGGTAAAGCGTTCAATTTAGGCACATCTCGTATGTGGAGCTTTTTCTGACCATCCAGATGTTAGTTTTACCTTTTATTTACTTGTTTTGGTATCCTACCTCCTCTAGCAGAATGTAATAGTCTTGAGGACAGGCACATTTTATTTATTATTTATTTTATCTTTGTATTTATAGAACCTAACTTCCACATATTAAGTACTTGATAAAGACTTACTGAAGATAAAAAAACAGTGGAAAATATGACTCAGGACTGTGAAATAAAAGAATAAAAAATAAGATGATATGCTATGGAAAACAGCTTCAATCAAACCTATTTAGACAAGCTATTGGTGAAGAAAAGTGGGAAATAGATGGAGGACACAAACTATGTCATTTGAATAGCTATTGAACTGATAAAGACCTCTAAAACCATTGAATGTCATTATTTAGTTGTGTCTGACTCTATGTGATCCCATCTGGAGTTTTCTTGGCAAAAATACTAGAGCAGCTTGCCATTTCCTTATCCAGTTCATTTCGCAGATGAGAAACAGGGGCAAAAAGGGCTAGAAACCTTGCCCTGAGTCCCTCAACTAGTAAATGTCTAAGACCAGATTTGAACTCAAGAAGAGGGGTCTTCCTGACTCCTGGCCTGTTGCTTTATCCACTTTGCCACCTAGCTGCCCCAAGGTCATCTAATACAACTTTTAAATTTCCTATAGAAGTTTAACTAACATAAAACAAATATCTGAATGAAGAGGCCAAAAGTATCCACAAGTCATTGCATCTAACAAGCATCAGATCTTGCCAAATGGAAAGAGATGGCAAGCTAGGTGAAAAACAACTTGGAATGCACTTATTTGTGAAATCTTATAGAGGAGGGGAGCAGATTATGAATTGTATCATCTTATAAAGCAGAAACAGCAGAGGAGAGAGTAAATTTCTAGCAATTTTTTTTTTAATTTTAAACCCTTAACTTTTGTGTATTGACTTATAGGTGGAAGATTGGTAAGGGTAGGCAATGGGGGTCAAGTGGCTTGCCCAGGGTCACACAGCTGGGAAGTGTCTGAGGCCGGATTTGAACCTAGGACCTCCTGTCTCTAGGCCTGGCTCTCAATCCACTGAGCTACCCAGCTGCCCCTCTAGCAATTTTAACTAGATACTTAATTAGGTTATATTACCCAAAGAGCATTTAAGCATGAAACTGTAAGGACAAGAAGCATGAAAAATGTACTCTGTCAAGATTTCTTTGGGGTGGTGGTGGTGGTGAAATAATTTTAAATTTATTCATTATTAATTTTTCTTTTATTGTCATGCAAAACACATCCATATTGGTCATTGTTGTAATATAAGAACACACTCATACATAACAAAAATTCCCAAATAAAACCATAAATACACTGATGTGAAAGACGACTCCAACAGTTCTTTCTCTGCAGGTGGATAACACTCCCCATTATAAGTCTTTCAGGATTGTCCCAGATCAGTGCATTGCTGAGAGTAGCTAAGTTTTCACAGATATCATTGTTCATTATTGCTGTTGTTGTGTACAATGTTCTCCAAGTTCTATTTATTTTGCTCTACATCAGTTCCTGCAGATCTTTCCAGCTTTTTCTGAAATCATCTTGCTTGTCATTTCTTATAGCACAATAGTATTCCAATACCAACATGTACCACAATGTGTTCAGCCATTCCCTAGTTGATGGCCATCCTCTCAATTTCCAATTCTTTGTCACCACAAAAAGAGCAGCTATAAATATTTTTCTGTCAAGAGTTCTATAAAAATTTCTCTATTACATATTTCTGTGGTCATTTCTAAAATACTTTCTCTATTAATGACAGTGTAACTACCCTTTTTCCGATTCTAACATCACCATTCCCACTATGCCACACAAGGAAGTAGAAGGACACTGAAGAGCACAAAGTTAGGGAAAACCTATGAAAATGATTTGTAGATGTATTGAGGACATTCTTAGTAAAAATATGAAAAGGGAGAAGGAAGGTTTTCACAAATTTCACAAATTGTTCTCAGGAGAAGACCAACTTTACAGTTAGATAACTAACAGAGTAAAAAATAATACAATGCTTATTGTTTGTTGACTAAATACACACACACACACACACACACACACACACACACACAAATAAAAAACACTTGATATAGCAAAATGGATGCCCTCATCCAACAAAGAACCTCATATATATATGTATATATATATATATATATATATTTTAAGATGATACAATAAATCAATAAATGTTCAAAAGATATATAAACAAGCAGGTTGTTAGAAAAACAAAGCAAAGCTATACATAGCCATTTTCACATAATCTAAATGATTATTGATTAGAGAAATGCAAATTAAAACAACTTTGAGGTACCATCTTATACTTATCAGACTGGCTAAAATGATGGAAGGGAGAAATGACAAATGTTGGAGGGAATATGGAAAAATTGGGACCTCAATGTGCTGTCAGTAGAATTGTGAACTGATCCAACCAATATGGAGAGCAATTTGGAATTATGCCCAAAGACATATAAAATGGTGTTTATTCCTTTGACAAGCAATTAGGTCTGTTTCTCAGGGAGAATAAGAAAAAAGAATATTTATAGTAGCTCTCTTTATGATGGCAAAGAATAGGAAAGCAAAGGGATGCCTATCAATTGAGGAATGGCTAAATAAATTGTGGTATATAATTGTGATGGAATACTACTATGTTGTAAGAAATGATGAGCAGGTTAGCTTTAGAAAAACAAGGGAAGACTTACATGAATTAATGCAGAGTGAAATGAACAAAACCAAGAGACTGCCATATATAGTAACAGCAATATTGTTCATTGAGTAACTTTGAGTGACTAAAGTATATAAATGACCACACCAATGCAACTATCAATAATATGTAAATAAATCTTGATTGAGCACACAGGTTAAAACCAGTGGAAATGTGCATTGGATATGGGGGTCGTGGTGAAGGGGAAAGTAAAAACAAGAATCATGTAACCATGGAAAATTTTTCTAAAAAAATAAAATATTTACATTTATAATAAACAAACAAATAAATAATTTTATGACATAGAAGGAAAGTTATACAAAAAGTTTATTTAAGAGAATGAGGTCTGGTATCCTTTAACTTATAGAAGAGTGACAAGTTCTAGAAATATCTTCTTTAGTATTCTATGCTGAAAAATAAAGAGTTGATATATTGAAGTTGTGGAAATGTCAGGGTTGAAAGATTCGGGTATAAAGACTTATAAGCCAAGGTCTCTCTCTCTCCCACTCTGGCCTTAGATGTTCTGGGGTCTAGCTCCATAAAGCGCATTTGGGCTCTTCCCCTATTTCCTGGTTTATTATGTTCCTACCCCAAACCCCACTGGGGAAAATCTCTTAAAGCTCAGATTCACATCTAGGGTCTCCCCAAAAGAAATGAACAGAATGTCTTTGAGAAATGTATCCAGTATACAAAACAGATCAGATATACAACAGCTATTTATTTCTTCTACTACAAAAGAAATACACATAAAAGACAAAAAAATTCATTTTAAATAAGTATACAACAATTCATTATTCCCATTATAGTCTCCCAGGAGGCTGATAGTTAAAATACTGTATTATGAAATGCATTGTGGGACTGCTAGACAGGCATTTCACCTTCCCCTCATTTCTGTACTGTCAGAGCAACTCTTTCATGGTCCATATTTTTTGGTAAATTTCTTGCAGAGGTCATCTACTCTTTTGAGAAGTTGCTTCACAGGTCATCTCCTCCTAAGCAGCCAGCAATGGGAATTAAGAATTCCTTATCTCTTAAGCTAACAAAGTTGCTGTTAAGGCTATAAATACCCATCTTGGATTTGAGGTTTGGTCACCTACACTTAGCAAGAGACACAAAGCAGAAGAGGTAGCCAGAGACTTAAGGGGCAGTCTCAGGCTCATCTAGATAAGCACATGCTCTTGCTGATGCACGCAAACAGTCACTGGTGCTACTAGATAGATAAAGGAGAGAAATCTGCTCAGCTGGGAATCTAAATGAAGCTTTCCAAGTCCCAAACACCTATATTCAGAAGAGTGAAAATGGAAAAAAAAAAAGAAGAGTGAGAATGGAAGCTGTTTCTCCTGTTAAAGGCACTGAAGGGAACACTTTCCTGGGAGGAGGAAAACATGGGGAAAAATCTGAAGCTTCTGCAGAGGTTACCAAGGAACCCACCAGGGTGCAGATCTATCTCCATGAATATTTCATGAGATGGCCACTGTTACACAGGTCATGGAAATCCATTCCCCATCATATAATACTATATCTTGAGACCGTGAGGTAGGATAGACATAGTCCTGGACTTGGATTCAGGAATACTTGAGTTTGGATCCCATTTCTGTGTGGCCTTGAGTAAGTCATTTAAACAGCCTCAGTTTTCTCATCTGTAAAGTGGAAGTAATAATACTTTTAGTGTATTTTGCCTATATAGGGTTGCTGTGGGTCAAATGAGATAATGTATACATAGTTTTCTGCAAACTTAAAGGAACTATATGAATCTCAGTTATTATTTCAAACTATAAATGGTACAATCAGGTTCTCAGAGATCATTGTTTTAATTCCTACTGAGGCCAAAGAGGCTGTCATTGCATCCATTTCAATATTCTATTTAGTTTTATTGTTTGTTTTTAAATTGGCAGGGAAGCTCTGATCTATCTTTTCCCCAATGTGGGTCAGTTTGTCCTTCCTTAGACATCCTGGTGGTCTTTTACTCTGACTCACTATATATGTACTAGACTTAATGCCTCTCATCCCAGTACATCTTTGAATTCCTGAACTCAATTGATTTACCAGCTTCACCTCCCCTGGTAGTCATGATTCCAGGCATTTTCCTCCATTCTTGACCTTTCTTTCTGTTGTTTTTGATGGAAGCCTTCTTCCTCACCTCTTTTGTGACTTGAGTTTTTCCTCAGTCATTGATGATGTTGTAATATCATGCCATTCAAACCAACTTGAGAGAGGTACAAAGACATATGACCTCTTCCTAGTCTTCATCAATAACTTCCTGAAGGCTAAGCGCCCTTAAATTTCCTTTTACCATAATTTGCCTGGTTAAACACTTGTCTTCCCAATTCAGGTTGTTAAATGAAGACCTGACTAACCTAATGATGCCACAGAAACCATATGAGATAGCCTTGTGGCCAAGTTGTTGTCATTCAGTCATTTATGATTCTGTGACCCCATTTCAGATTTTCTTGGCAGAGATATTGGAGTGATTTGCTGTTTCCTTTTCCAGTTCATTTTACAGAGAAGGAAACTGAGGCAAAGAGGGTTAAGTGACTTGGGTCACAGAGCTAGTCAGTGTCTTAGACTGGATTTGAACTCATTTCTAACTCCAAGTACAATGCTCTATCCAAAGTGCCATGTTTTTATGAAGTTTAACTTCTCTACTGCTTTTAATACTTCTTTCTATATTTGTCCATCTTGCCAGGATGACCAGGCTAATATCTGCTTGACCAATTTCCTATCCACATCACACAGGCCATCCCCATTTTACTAAAGATATTTCCATAGTGGCATCTCTAAACACATATCAAAACTTACCTGCTATGTGTTCCATTCTCTTGGGGCTCTTATCTCAACTAAGTAAGCAGAGATGTAGTTATGATCTCCGTTCCACTATCATCCGGGTCATCCAATTAAAAAAATATGTTGCAAGTCTCCAAAGAAATTTTAAGGAATGATTCTGATGTTAGGAATGTTGGACACCAGGACAATCCAGTGAGAAAAATGTGTTGCATTAGCATTTCAAAATCCTCAAGTCATTCCACCTAGAATTTCATCTGTCAGTAGATAAAGTAGACCCTGCCCAGGATAAAGAAAGGAAAAAAATAATCCTAAAACGATTCTGATTATGTGCCATTGTACAAATTTGTACAAATTTCCCATCTCTCGATTCTTGGTCTTATAAATCAGCTATGCCCGACCAAAGAGATAACCCCATTGGTTATAGGTTGGGTTTTTTTTATCTTTACTTTCTGTCTTTCAATACTAATTATTAGTTCCAAGGTACCAGAATAGTAAGGGTTAGGTAAATTGGGGTTAAATGTCTTGCCCAGCTAGGAAGTGACTGAGGCCAGATTTGAGCACAGGACCTCTTGTCTCTAAGCCTGACTCCTCATCCGCTGAGCCGCCTAGCTGCCTCTGGCTATAAGCTTTTGCCAGTCTGGGCTAAGCAGGTCCTGGACTTTAGGGAACACAAATAAAACCTCAGACAAAGTTGATCTAACTACAGGGTTTAGGAAATAATATGCAAACCACACAGACATATTCCCTAGTGTTTAGAACTGATCCCCCTCTCAATGTACTGACCCCAAGACCCTGATTTTATTAAGTCACCATCTATTTAAATACCATTGCTCTTTAGGCCAACTGATTCAGCTTTAACTAAACCAAACCAGATGACCACAAAATCAAAGCAAAGGCATTTAAGAAAATGCTAAATTAGGCATTAAGCTCTCTACAGCACCCATTCCTAAACAGCTGCTATCCATCTCTTGTACATGTCTCCTGGGTAACGCTAGTTTTATTTGAGTTGAATTCATCAGTTTTCCCAACAAAGTGAAGGAATAGTACACAAGTCACTCACAGGAGTTGTTATACAATTTGTAGTTAAATGAGCATTTTCAGTTCAGAATGCCATGGCTTGTGTCTCGTAGCTGCTCTAGGCTCTCTTTTGATTCCAAGTCCCACTCATTCCTATCTCAGATTTCCACAGGTCTCTCCAAATCACACAGGTTCACAGGTTCACTGATTTAGAGCTATATTGAATCTTTGATATAATTTAATCCATACTCCCATTTTATAGTTGAGAAAAACTGAGGCCCAGAGAATTAAATGACTTGCCTGATATCACCCAAACACTAACATATATAAGACTTGAACCCAGACCCTCTGACTCCAAATCTAGCTCTCTTTTCATTGTATCACACATGGTTTCTCAAGTCTTAGTTATCATCTGACTTTCTTGGATCTCTGATTGCTTCTGTCCAATCCTTCTAAACTTTCCATATACACATGTCCAAGTCTCCTCAGGCTGTATCTTTCTCTTTTCCTACCACCGCAAAATAATTTCTTACCATTTCTAAAAATTTCTTAATTGCAGTTTTCCCCCTCACTATATCATTCATCTTCCTTTATATTCCCCACAGTAAGTGACAATACCATTTGTGTCTGAGAAAGATAGTTCTGAGAACTTACCTCCAACCAAGGAAGCCCTCTCGGACCCCAGGTCTCATGAGAGAACGAGTTCTTCACCAGTGTGTGTGTGTGTGTGTGTGTGAAGGTATACAGGAAGACAAGCACACATCTTTGACCCAGCTCATTGTCCCTCTCTGGGTTTCCATCTTTGGCCCAGAAAATCAAACCTGCATACATATCTGACCCCAGAAAAATAGTTCTTTCTTGACCAAAGCAGACCAAAAAAATGATGGTCTACAGATTTAGGAGCTATGTAATTTTTTGCTTACATAGGTAAAGGTATTCAGAGCCTTTTCAAAGGCATCATTTCAATTGAGTTGGTAGAATTCTTTAAATTAAAGATTCTATTTATGGATACTCATCAGTCACTCTGATAGTGTGTATGTCTTTATCATCTCTTCTCTGCCCAAAGGGATCTTGCCTAACTGACATACGCTAAGTGGACTCCTTTGGCTCTTCTCTTCCTTCTCCATCAAGATTATATACTTCAGTGAGTGGTGTTGAAAATAACTGAAAGGCAGGCTAAGGGGCCATAGACAAACATAAGGTCTTTCACTCTGTGCCTCCAGAAAATCTTTATCAGAAAGAGTACCTAGGAGGAACTCTGAGGCTCATGAGTCAAATACACAGTACTAGACAGAATATAATTATATAATTGAGTTCATGCTAGCACATAACACATCTACAACTAGACATGGGGAATGGGGTGGGATAGGGGAGGGAGAACTGGCAATCAGTCAGTCAACAAACATTTATTAAATATCTACTATATGCCAGACACTGTGCTAAGCTAGGGATGCAAATATAAAAAAAGAGAGTCCCTGTTCTTAAACTGTTTACTTGAATAAGGGAAGGCAATATGTAAAAGGAAACTGAGAAGTGGGGTGGTGGGAAGGAGGAGGAAAAAATCCCAACACAAGGCAATGATGGAGTCCAGTGTGAGGGAGTCCAAATAAGTAGGAAATGAAGAGGTGATTGATCTGGGAGCCTCTTTTTAAAAGGAGGCTCTAAGAAGAGTTCTTTTCTCTACCTTCCAGACCTCCAATGAGAGGGTACAGAGGGTCCTGAGAGTATGGATGAAGTATGAGTATTATGGCTGATGTAATCTCATAGAAGATGAGTTTACTGATGATGATGGTCCCTGGATCCTGATACAGTCCAGTACCAAGGAGTGAAACCATGTAGGAAATGAAGCAAAGGAATCATAGAACTCTATTCTCACTCCTTCTGCTCTACCACCAGACATGCTTCTAGGACTCCACAGTGTTACTCTCACTCTATAGATAATCTTAGAGTACAACCATGACATCCTTCTTGACAAATGCTAACTTCTCCAAACACCACATCATGTTGACTAGCCTTAATGCCGCTTTATGTAACTTGCCCTTGAAGAATTGCAGATACTTATTTTCTCCTGTAGCTACTCCATTTGGTGGAAGACAGGAAGAAAATCTTTCCCAATGAGGCTTATCTTTATTTCTTTTCCCCTCTCACCTCCACATCTCCCCAGGTTCTTGAAAGTATCCCCCTAATAAATTATGACCTCTCCATCCTTTTCCAGAGGATGGGAGAGGAGAAAGGGATGGCAGCCTTGCTTTCCTAGTGGCCCCAGAGAGGAAACTGCCCAGTTTCCTGCTGGATAATAAAGGTTCTTCTTGCTTTTCTGAGTTCTTCCCTTTTAACATCATTTTTTCTATTGTTTCTCTTCTTTTCCCTTCTCAAAGTCGGCTGAGAAGTATCACCTTCCTTCCAACCCCTCTTCTTGCTTGAGTTTAGTCATCCAAGGTAGAACACTGAATTTAAAGGTTTTGTTCCCCTCTTTATCCTCAGGCATAAAACCTCAGCCTCTCCTCCTCCCCCCTCAGAAATGAAAGGATATTATTCATTGCTTGACATCCTCAGTCTTTTCCTAGGCACTTGAAACCTTTCCCTTCCAATGACTTTAGACTCAAGGTCCTTTTGGTGGCATTATACTCACTGAAGAAAATAGAAAACTTCTTAACTTTTTTTGAGATTTCAGTGCACCTAGATTTTAGCAAAGGACTTAACAAAGTCTTTCTTGTTATCCTTATGGACAACATGGAAAGATGGGTTAGTTAAATATGCAGTCAGATGGATTTTGAACTATTTAAATGATGGACACAAAAAATAGGTTTGAGCATTAATGTGTCAAGGTCAGCTTGGAGTGCCCCTGGGATCTAAGTTTATTGTTGTTCAGTCTTTTTTTATGGTTGGATGTGATTTTTACAACCCCATTTGGGGATTTCTTGACAAAGATACTGGAGTGGTTTGCCATTTCTTTCTCCATCTCATTTTCCAGATGAGAGAACTGAGGCAAGTAGGGTTAAGTGACTTATCCAGTGTCACACAACTGGTACCTGTCTGAGGACAGATTTTAACTCAGAAAGATGACTTCCTGATTTCAGGCCTGGAACTCTATTCACTGCATCATCTAACTGCCCAGGGATCTAGGTTTGTTCTTGTGCTTTTCAGCATTTTTATTGGTGAGTAGGATGAAGATATAGAAAGAGTACATATCAAATGTGCACAAAGAATTCAAAACTATCTTTTCAGATTAAAAGAATGGGCCAAATCAAGACAAAAATTTAATCAGGATATTAACATGGGATTAAAAGATCAATTTCACAAGTACAGCTTGGATATATAATAACTAGACACAGTTTGTATGAAAAAACTATGGGGGTTTAATTAGATTCAAGGTAAATATGATTCAGAAGTGTGCAGCCAAAAGAACTATGTTGAGAGTCCTATATAGTCCAGAGGAAGTAAGAGTCCATTTGTACTTTGACCTGATCAGACAATGTTTGGAGAACTGCGTTAACTTCTGAGCAGAGCATTCTAGGATGGACATTGATAACCTAGAGAACATTCATGGTAACTCTACTGGGGACTATGACAAAGAGAATCAGTTTAAAGAACTGGGAATATTTACTTCAGTAATTTATCAGTTGTGGCCAACTATTTGTGACCCAATTTTTTTCTTTTTTAAAAAAATATTTTATTTTTTCCTCAATTACATGAATAAACAATTTTTAACTATTTTTAAAAGTTTGAACCAATGGTATATATCTAAAACCATCGACAAACATCATCTGCAATGGGGATAAATTAGAAGCATTCCCAATAAGATCAGGAGTGAAACAAGGAATGCCCATTGTCAGCTCTTTTATTTAACATAGTACTAGAAACACTAGCAGTAGCAATTAGAGAAGAAAAAGAAATTGAGGGTATTAAAATAGGTAGTGAGGAGACCAAGCTATCACTCTTTGCAGATGATATGATGGTCTTCTTAAAAAATCCTAGAGAATCACCTAAAAAGTTAGTGGAAATAACAACTTTAGCAAAGTTGCAGGATACAAAATAAACACACACAAATCATCAGCATTTCTATATATTTCCAACACATCACAGCAGCAAGAGTTAGAAAGAGAAACACCATTTAAAATCACCCTAGACTTAGGAATCTATCTGCCAAGACAAACAGGAATTATATGAACACAACCAAAAAACCCTTTCCACACAATTAAAAACTAGATCTAAACAATTGGAAAAACATTGATTGCTCATGAGTAGGATGAGCTAACATAATAAAAATGACCATCCTACCCAAATTAATTTACTTATTTAGCCCAAATTAATTTACTTATTTAGTGTTATTTAATTTAAATAATTTAAAAATTAATTTAATTTACTTATTTACCTATCAAACTACCAAAACACTTTTTTACTGAATTAGGAAAAAACTATAACAATGTTCATTTGGAAGAACAAAAAACCAAAAATACCAAGGGAAATAATGAAAAAAATATGAAGGAAGGTGGCCTAGCAGTATCAGATCTTAAACTGTACTATAAAGTAGTAGTCATCCAAACAATATGGTACTGGTGAAGAGACAGAAGGGAGGATCAGTGGAATAGACTTGGGATAAGTGACCTCAGCAAGACAGTCTATGGTTAGGTCAGTTCACAACTCTACCAGCAGGGCTTTATTGTCCCAATTTTCCCTCATCCCCTTCAACAACTATTATTTTCCTTTTCTGTCATTTTAGTCAATCTAATTAGGTGTGAGATGGCATCCCAGAATTGTTTTAATTTGAATTTCTCTAATCAAGGGTAATTTAGACCATTTGAATCTCCAATCTGAAAAGTGCCGGTTGTCAGCTGGGGAATGGTTGGTAGTCTTATAAATTTGACTCGGTTTTCCATATATTTGAGAAATAAAGTCTTTTTTTAAAGAGATACTTGCTGCAAAATTTTTTCTCAGCTTTCTCCTTTCCTTCTAATCTTGGTTGCACTGGTTTTGTTTATGCAAAAAAATTTCAATTAAATATAATCATACATTGACAGGTAGACTATTCTATGCTCTTCTGATTTTCTAATGGTAGCATCCTTTATATCTAAATCATGTGTCCATTTTGATTTTATCTTGGTATGTAGAGTGCAGTGTTGATCTATGTCCAGCCTATGCCATATCTTTTTTCCAGTTTTCTCAGCAGTTTTTGTCAAATAATGATTTATTGTCCCAAATGATTGGTTCTTTTTTTTTTTAATCAAACACTAAATATTTACCACTATGTATTGTATAGCTACTCTATTCCACTGATCCATTGCTTTATTTCTTAGTACCAGATTGTTTTGATGATTGCAGCTTTGGAATACATTTGGAGTTTTGGTACTCTGAAGCCACCTTCTTTCATTTTTTTCATTGATTTCCTTGGTAGTTTCTTTTATTTTTAACCCTTACCTTCTATCTTAAAATCAATACTGTATATTGTTTCTAAGGCAGAAGAGCAGTAAGGGCTAGGCAATGGGGGCTAAGAGAATTGTCTAGGATTACATAGCTAAGAAGTATCTGAGGTCAAATTTGAACCCAGGACCTCCCATCCCTAGGTCTGAGCCACCAAGTTTCCCCCTCCAATTCCCTTGATATTCTTGATCTTTTGTTCCTCTAGATGAATTTTGTTATTTTTTCTAACTTTATAAAATAATTTTTGGGTCATTTGATTGGTATGGCACTGAATGCATAGATTAATTTAGGTAGGATTGTCAATTTTATTATATTGGCTTGGCTGACTCATGAGAAAGTAATATTTTTCCATTTGTTTATTTCTGACTGTAATTTTGCAAAAAATGTTTTGTAATTGTATTCATATAGTTCCTGTGTTTGTCTTGGATGGTAGATACCTAAGTATTTTATACAGTTAATTTGAGTGGAATTTCTTTTTCTACCTCTTGTTGCTGGGCTTTGTTGGTAATACAAAGAAATGTTAATGATTTGTGTGGGATTATTTTATTTCCTGCAACTTTGTTAAATTTGTAAATTATATCAACTACTTTTTTAGTTCAATCTTTAGGAATTTCTAAGTATAACATCATATTATCTACAAAGAGTCATAATTTCATTTCTTTGTTTCCTATTCTAATTCCTTTAATTCCTTTTTCTTCTCTTATTGCTCTATTTAGCTTTTCTAGTATGATATTGAATAGTAGTGGTGATAATGGGTGTCTTTACTTCATCCCTGATCTTACTGGGAAGACATTTAGTTTTAGATATATACTATGTATCATTTTAAGGAAAGCTCTTTTCATTTCTATGCTTGCCAGTATTTTTAATAGAAATGAATGTCAATGGCTTTTTCTGCATCTATTAAGATAATCCTATGATTTCTATTGGTTTTGTTATTGATGTAGTCAGTTATACTGATGGTTTTCTTAATACTGAATAAGCCTTGTATTCCTGGTATAAATCCAACCTAGTTACAGTGAATGATCCTTGTGGTTTGCTGCTGTCATCTCTTTGCTAGTATTTTAATTAAAAATTTTACATCAATATTCATTAATGAAATTGGTTTCTTTCTGTTTTTGCTCTTCCTGGTTTAGGTTTCAGTATCATATTTGTGTTGTTTGGTAGAATGATTTCTTCAGCTATTTTCCTGAATAGTTTGTGTAGTGTTGGGATTAATTGTTCTTTAAATGTTTGGTAGAATTCATTTGTGAATCCATCTGACCCTGGAATTTTTTTCTTGAGGAGTTCATTGGTGGCTTGTTCAATTTCTTTTTCTGAGCTGTGATTATTTAAGTTATTTCACTTTCCTCTTCCGTTAATCTGATATTTTTGTAAATATTCATTCATCTTACTTAGACTGTCAGATATGTTGGCATATAGTTGGGAAAAATAGCTCTTAATAATTACTTTAATTTCCTCCTCATTGATGGCTCATTCATCCTTTTCATTTTTGATACAGTCAATCTGGTTTTCTTCTTTCCCCTTTTAAACTAAATTAATGGATGGTTTGCCTAGTTTATTAATTTTTAATAAATCCAGCTTTTAGTTTTCTTTATTAATTAAATTCTTTTCTTATTTTCAATTTTATTAATCTCACCTTTAATTTTCAATATTTCCACTTTGGAGTTTAATAGATTTTGAAATTTATCCTTTTTCTAGTTTTATTTTGTTTTTGCTTATATGCCCAATTCTTTAATCTGCTCTTTCCCTATTTTACTGATGCAAGTGATTAGAGATAGAAATTTTCCCCAGGCTCGGCTGTAGCTGTTGCCCATAAATTTTGGTATGTTGTTTCATTGCTGTCATTCTGCTTAACAAAATTATTGATGGTTCCTATGATTTGTTCTTTGACCTACCTTATTCACAGAATTTGCATAAAGAAATATTTAGCATCAATTTAAGTAAAAACTTCCTTGTAATGAAAATTGTTCAAAAGTAGAATAACATGCCCCAGAGTTTCTAGATTCCCTTTCTTTAAAAAATGTTTTTATTTTTAAAATATTTTTCCATGTTTACATATTTCATTTTATTTTCCTTCCCTCTTCCCTTCCCCCCTCCTGGATCCAATAAGCACTTCCACTGGATTATACAAATGCTATCACTTATACCTATTTCCATATTTTTCATTTTTGCAATAGAGCAATCTTTTAAAAGCAAAACCCCAATAATATATCCATATAAACAAATGAGAAGTCATTTGTTTTTCTTCTGTGTTTCTACTCCCACAATTCTTTCTCTCAATGTGGATAGCATTCTTTCTCATAAGTCCCTTGGGATTGTTTGTTTTTTTTTTTAGCAAAGTCTATTACATTGTATTGTTCCACAGTGTTTCATTTTCAGTGTCTAATGTTCTCTTGGTTCTACTTATTTCACTCTGCATCAGTTCCTGGAGATTCTTCCAGTTCATATAGAAATCCTCTAGTTCAGTATTCCTTATAGCACAGTAGTATTCCATCACTACCATATACCACTCCCCAACTGAGGGACACCACCTCATTTTCCAATATTTTGCCACCACAAAGAGCATAGCTATGAATATTTTTGTACAAACATTTTTCTTTTCTTTCTTTCTTTCGAATGTTTTTCCATAGTTACATGATTTATTATTTTTCCCACCCCTTTTCCCTTCCCACTCCATGAGCTGACAAGCAATTCCACTGGGTTATACATGTATCATTGTACAAACATTTTTCATTATTATCTCTTTAGGGTATAAACCTAGTACTGATAATGCTGGATCAAAGGGTATGCATTCTTCTAAAGCCCTTTGGGCATAGTTCCAAATTTAGGCTCCCTTTCAATTAATGACTTTCAGTGAAAGTTTGATAAGTAGTTGTCAGGGATGTAATATTTGAAGTGTTTGGTTTTGTTTTAATTCAACTATAAAAGGACTAGGTGTTTTCAATTTATTCTAGATTTAAACCTTCCATATTCTGATTCTCTATCCTAGCCACCTGAGCCTGATGTAGGGATGGAGCACACCCTTCAGGAGGGGCTGAAAAGATTTTTTAGAATCAAAATATAGCACCAAAGCAAGCCACTTAACTCTATTTGCCTACATTTGCCTTCTTGTCCTAGAATTGTTACTAGGAAAGAAAGAAAAGGGTAATAGAAAATATAAAGAAAAGGAATTAATAGTGGCAGTACAATAGAGAACAAAGACTTTTCCTTCTTCACTTTCCTCTTATTCTCTATCAAATTCCTTTAAATATCAAGGTAGAGGAGAGTTTGGAAATTCTTAATCTGAAATCACAGAGTAGTTTGTGATTCAGCCTAGATGTAAGAGAAGACTAAATCTTTGCTTGAGGTTTCCTACTGGGCTTTTCTCTGTTAAATGTGTTTTTATCATAGGAAAAGCTTTCCAATCACTACTGTATAGCAGGTTGGACCTCAGCTCACCAGCAAGCAGTCCTGACAAGATCATACAAAAGCTGGTAATGCCCAGAAGCAATTGCAAAATCAGCAGAATGAAAAGTCCAGCAGAAAGAATCAAGGAGCCCCAGGGACATGGCATTCAGATAAGGAGTGGCAGAAATGCAATACATTGACCAGGTGATGGCCCAGCAGACAGCAGAACAGTGACATTACCAGAAGATATCAGCAAGCCTTTAATATTGGAGGCATTAATCCCTCCCTTATCTCCTCATGCTCACATGTCCCAATCATATGTAAGCCTATGTATGTCCTAAACACATGTTCTTTCTAGGTAGTACAGTTGATAAAGTACTGGATTTCAAGTTATAAAGTTTATGTTCAGTTGTTTTTGGTCGTCTCCAACTCTTTAGGACCCCATTTGGGGTTTTCTTGGCAAAAATACTGGAGTGGTTTGCCATTTCCTTCTCCATCTCATTTTTCAGATGAGGAAGCTGAGGCAAAAAGGGTAAAGTGACTTGCCCAGGGTCACATAGCCTACTAAGTGTCTCATTTGAATATATGAACTCAGGAAGCTGAGTCTTTCTGACTCTAAGGTCCATTGTTCTATCCTCTCTGACAACTAGCTAAAGTTCAAATCCCACCTCAGACACTTACTAGCTGAATGACCCTGGATTTGTCTTCCTCAGTTTCTTCATCTATACAATAAGGACAATAGTACCTACCTTCCAGAGTTATTAAGGATGAAAAGATCATTTTTAAAGCACTTTGCAAACCTGAAGGCATTATTATTATCATTATTATTATTATTACCCACGTATGATCCTTACATGGGGCACCTAGATGGCAAAATGGATAGGGTAGAGAGTTTGGGTTTTGCCAAGAAAATCCCAAGTCGGATCATGAGGAGTTGGTCACAACTAAAACAATTGAATGACACAATCCTTATACCTGTCTTCTCTTCACACTGATGGTAAGTGTGTGCATTGGAGAGTGCATCCCATTTTCTGAATAGAATGTTGCCTTATCAATTTTTTTTACTGTGACAATTGGCTAACTGCTTTGAACTAATTGTGTTCTTTGGCTGACTAGTAAAAGTATGCACATTGGTGGGGGCTCATAAGCTATGGTTTTGAGTGAATGAAATCAGACCCACAAATTACATTGAACCCAGGGCAGTTTTTGTTGTGGCCCCATGTGTGAGAAGAAGGTCCCCCAGATGCCTCACACAGTTGATTTAGGACTCTTATTGTCTTGCCTCTGACCTCCCTCCTTCCAATCCCTGAAAACCTGCCAGCCCTTTGGGTCCCTTGCTTACCCCATTTCTGATATTTCAGGTTAATATCTATGTATGTAAGATTATATATCACCCCCGACAGGTTGTCTAGGGAGGAATAAGCTTCACTGTTTGAGCTGGGTGTCTTTATATCTAGTCTCTCCTCTTTATAATCTGTTTTCAACACTGCTTGCAAATTTAGATTCTTTAAAAACATTTTTTCATTTTAATAACAAATTGCCACATGAGTTTTCCAAAGTCACATCATCCATATTATCTTTCTCCCTTCTTTCCTCCCCCCTCTTGAAGCTGACAAGCAATTCAATCCAGGTTATACATGTATTATATTTCCATATTATTCATTTTTGCAAATTTTGATTCTTAACACATAATATTGACCTTTAACTCCTCTGCTCAAGAAACTTCAATGACTCCCTATTGCTTTTAGGACAAAATATAGGCTCCTCTGTTTTACATTTAAAATCCTTCACAAACTGGCTCTAATCTATCTTTTCAGGCGGATTACATATTAGTAATAATAATAACAAAAACAATAACAATAATAATAATAATAATAATAGCTGACATTTATACAGTGCTTACTATGTACCAGGTACTATGCTAAGTACTTTACCATTATTATCTCATTTGGTCCTTTCAACCTAGGAGGAAGGTACTATTATTATTCCAATCTTATAGATAGGAAAACTGAGGCAGATAGTGATGTAAGTGACTTGCCCAGGGTGATACAGCTAACTATGTGAATACTAGACTTGGTCTGAGAAGGGGCAGCTAGGTGGAGCAATGGAGAGAGCACTAGGCCTGGAGTCAAGAAGAACTCAGTTCAAATCTGGCCTCAGAAACTAGCTATGTGACCCTGGGCAAGTCATTTAACCCTCTTTGCTTCAGTGTCCCTATCTGCAAAATGGATTGGAGAAGGAAATGGCAAACCATTCTAGCATCTTTGTAGAGAACATCCCAAATGAGGTCACAAAGAATCAGATATGACTGAAAAATAACATAATCTGAGAATGAATGCTAGAGCAGGGTTTCTTCTGTGACTGTCATCACTAAATCTTTCATGCTACCACTTGTAGTGAAAGGACATTGGCTTGGTATTCTCTATGAGTAAGGGGACTGATGTGGTAGTTCCATAGCCTTTAGGAAGCTGGCCTAACTTGAGGAGCATTCACGTTGGTCCAGGTTTCTGTCCAGATTTTAAATCTAAAATTGTCAATCATGTTAAATTTGTCTCATTATTTTTTTCCTTTCTCGGTGCCTCCTTTCCCATTAAAACACTCTTAAAATGTCTTTATCTTGCATGACCCAAAAGAGAACATATCCTCATTATAATTTATTATGCCTTTAGTACAAGATATTGTCATTGTTTCATGTCCAATTTCTCATGTCCCCCTTTGGGATTTTCTTGGCAAAGATGCTGGAGTGGTTTGTCATTTCCTTCTCATTTTCCAGATAAAGAAACTGAGACAAACAAGGTTAAGTGACTTGCACAGGTTCATATGATAATTAAGTGTCTAAGGCCAGATTTGAACTCAGGAATATGAGTATGTACCCAACTAGGAGGGCTTTCTCCTATAGCTTTTGGCTGCTTTTGCCATTTTGTGATGGTTCTTTCTTGATCTTAAGTCAACAAGAATCCCACAGTCCAGTTATCCAGGGCTGGTAGTGACCTTATGAATGCTAATTCACAGTCCCAAGGTCCTGGGAAGCTTTTTTAAGATGGAAGCTACAGGGTCCATGGAGCAGCATCACTGGCAGTAAGGGAAGCATCTAAATCAGAGAGGACAACCAGTGGAAAAGTTATTCCAAGCTTGTTGTTTGATCACCTAGTGCCTTATGGAGTTAAAATGTCAAATGTCTAATTAGCCATCCTGCAAACTATTTTATGTCCTAATGTGGTTTAAATAGTTACCTCCCAGCTGGCTGTAACAGTAGTTATAAGTTGTCACTGATTCCTTTTAATCCTATTAATTCTGCTCATGTGTGCCATGATTCTTCCATATTTAACATTCCTTTCTGTGAAGGAATTAGCTACCTGTTTCATTCCTGATTCATCCCTGGGTATCTCTTTTATTCTCTTCTCTGGAGGACCCTTAAACTTATATTCCATTACTATAATTAGCATTGTCTTAAAATACTAGGATAGAATGATTAGAATTCAGATTTTCCCAGGACTAAACCCAGTCTAGGAACCAAATGCCTGGGTGTAGAACAGTGAGCAGTATAAGACTCTAGCTCCTGTGGACCCAGAAATGGTTCCTCAGTCTAAGAAATATTTTTTATATATATGAGACCATTCTGTAATTGATCCACTATGATTTCAAAAAGAGCAGGGAAGACCTACATGATCTAATGTAGAGTGAAGTGAGCAGAACCAGGAGAACATTGTACACAGTAACTGAAATATTGTGGGACATTCAAATGTGATAGACTAATAGCAATGATCCAGGACAATTCTGTAGGACTTATGAAAAAGAATGCTCCCTACCTTTAGAGAAATAACTGTTTGGAGTCAGAATGCTGATGAAAACCTAAGGTTTATCACTTGACTATTTGGGTATATGACTTGGGGGTTTTCGTCTTATAAGATTATTCACCTGTAATTGATCCACTAGAAGCCACATAATGGAATTACTGGGTCAAAGAGTTTGAACAGTTTAGGGGTTTGGTTACATAATTTCATATTGTTTCCCAGCATAGTTGAACCAACTCAGAGCTACACCAAAAGTGCATTAGCACATGCCTGTCTTCCTACAGACATGCTTCTCACAATGATTGTTTTCCATCACATCTTTGTCCTTAGTTTTTCATCTGTAAAAATGAGGGGGTTGGACTAGATGGCCTCTAAAGTCCTTTCCTATTCTAAATCTGTGATACTATAAATGCTTTCTGTAGCTACATAAAGAATCCTTTAAAAGAAAATTGCAACATTTTTCTGAGCAGCAAAATCACACGCCTAAGAATTATTCTTCTCTGATAGGATGGTTACATTGAAAAGATTTCAAACATAACTTGCCATTTTAGGCCTCCTACATCCCTTGGCAAACTGGTTATTGCTTTTCAGGTGCCAATATCCCATTATTGCCTCTTTGGGCTTGCTCAGTTTGGAAAAGGAGTTTAATGATGACTCTGCAGTGAGTGTCTGCTGTAGGGGGAGCTATTCTGAATGGTAGCCTTAATGACTGGAGGAATGGGGAAGGGATTATCTGGACAGCTTAGTTCTTAGATCTTCCATCTTCATCAGCATGTAAATTGTCTCCAACTATACTAATTACTCAAGAGCAAAGTAGTCATCGGCCAACCCAGAGCAAATGATTTCTTTTTGCATCACTTCATTTAGTCATTTCTCAAAGTCACATTTGCTGTTTCAGGAATTTGATTATATCTGGGTTGGGGAATTCCCCAGCATCCTCCAAAACTTTTTGTCAGACCAGGACAAAAGGACCTTGGCCCCCTAAAGTGATTCCATGGAATTTATTTAATAACAAATTCATTAATAACTTTAGTTGATGATAAATAATAATTTACTTTAATAATAATAACTTACTAGAGGGGCTTGACTCATGCACCCAATGACAACTGGACTTTGGTTCAAAGGTTTGTGTTCTAGACTAGAGGTATCCACTACAGCTTTCTCCTGAACCAAGTCAGAGTGTAGTTGGAAATTGGGGCAGCTGGGTGGTTCAGTGGATAGAGACCCAGACCTGGAGACAGGTAGTCCTAAATTCAAATCTGACTTCAGATACTTCCTAGCTGTGTGACCCTGAGAAAGTCACTTAATCCCAATTGCCTAGTCCTTATTGTTCTTCTGCCTTGGAACCAATTCTTAGTATTGATTCTAAGATAGAGGGTAAGGGTTTAAAAAATATAATCAGAGATTTTTAACAAAATAAGTAAAAATACAATAGATAGAAAATATTAATGTATGGCTTTCTAAAGCAATCTGCAGCCCATAGCAATAATTTATGATCACACATTTATGTATGATCTAGTAGCTCCTATTTCCATGTGACTTTGACACCACTGGCAAGAATGAGAAGAATAGGAAGGATGTTGTTCATTTGGTAAAGATACTGGAGTGGTTTACTGTTTCCATCTCCAATATGCCCCATTATGCAGATGAGGGACTGAGACAAATAGAGGTTAAGTGACTTGCCCAGGGTCACATAGCTAGTATGTGGCTGAGACTGGATTTGAACTCAGAACATCCTGACCTGCTGTTCTATCATGATCCTAGGCCTGCTACTCTATCCACTTCACCACTTAGCTGCCCCAGGAAGGGAGTAGCAAGGACCTAGTGCCCTGGAACTGTGAACCATGAATAATTGCCTGATTTGGACTTGGAGTAATCCAACCATGAACATAAGTTGCTTTAAAGATGACAATGGGGGGAATCATTCACTATTATCTTATTAGACCCGGAAATGCTAATGTTTCAAATAGAATCTCATTCACTTACAGGAAAATTAGATTAGTTCTTGTTACTTTTTAATCTGATTGGAAAGAAGAATACCCAATTTATAAAGCAATCTTTTCTTTCCTTCCTATTGATAGCTTTTTAAAAAAAATTTGGCAGATATAAAAATAGAAGCAAAGAAAACTCCCTTGACCCTTTCACCTTATATAGGCTTCAAAGGAGAACTATGTAACAGATGGAATTTAGCAGTCACTGATACAGCAGTACCTTGGGCAAGCCACTTAATTTTCTTAAAGTGTATTAAAATGAAAGAGCCAGACTAAGTGATTGTGAGGTTTTGTTGAGATTTTAGCAGCCCTTTACCCTACTTTCAAGGGATTTAGAGTAAGAGGATGTAGGTTCAAATTCCATGTTTGTTACTTATTATCTATGTGGCCCTGGGAAAATCATATTTACCACTCTTTGCCTCCTCTTCTTCATTTGTAAAATAATGAGGTTGGACTAGATCAGGGGTTAGCAACGTATGGCTCTCCAGCCATATCTGGCTCTTTTAAGGGCCAGATATGGCTCTTTCTGCAGGAGCCATAAAGTCAATTTTTTTTCAGATGCTGTTACAGGAGCGCGCACTGTGAGCACTGTACGGCTCTCATGAAAATACATTTTTAAAAATGTGGCATTTATGGCTTCTCACGGCCAAAAAGGTTGCCGACCCCTGAACTAGATTATCTTCAAAGTCCCTTGCAGCTATCAATTTATAAGCATACGATCCATTGGGAGAGGATATAAGAAAACTTCATTAGTTAGAAGACTCAAGGGAAGAATAAGGTATTCTGGATAATTGACTATTTTTAAAATCATAAGGGAAAAGTTGGAAGGAACCTTAGAGATCATTTAGTCTAAACCCCTCATTTTATAGAAGAGGAAACTGAGGCCCACAGAAGTAAATGACTCAGCAGCATCCCACCATGACACACATGGTGTTTAAAACCAATTCTTCTGCTTCATGAGATCATAGATGCGGACCTGAAAGGAATCCTAGAGTACATTTTATCCAATGGTAATTTTAGAGAAAAGTAAAAGCCTACAGAAGTTTAAGTGACTTGTTCAAGGTCACATAGAGTAGAACTGGGAATGCTGGGATTCCAGCTCAGGTTTGATGACTCTAAGCAATTATTCCTTCCCTCTCTTCCTTCTTTGCTTCTTTCCTTTCTTCTTGCCCTCCTCCTTTCCTTTCTTCTCTGCTTCCTTCTTTTCTTTCTTTTTCTTCCTTCCTTCCTTCCTTCCTTCCTCCCTTCATTCCTTCCTTCCATTCCTTCCATTCCTTCCTCCCTCCTTTCCTTCTTTCCTTCCTTTCTCTCTTCCTTCCTTTTTTCTTTCCTTCCTTTCCCTTTCTTCCTTCTTTCCTTCCTTCCTTCCTACTTTTTAAAGTAATATGTTGTATTTACACCCACATTTTAAATGGATTCCCAGTTTCACATATAATCTTTTTTCTGTTCTACTTTGTCTATGGAAATTTTTCTCTCTGTGTGTCTCTGTGTCTGCCTTTCTCTCTGACTGTCTCTCGGTGTATATGTGTGTATTTGTAAAATTCAGAATAAAATTAAATTCAAAATAACCCTATTGCCTCTCATGAATCTTTAGTTTCTCCCTTTCTATGGACTCCTTTCCTTTCTGCAAGTACAAATATTCCTAGCATTTCTTTTGTTGCTCAGGAATGAGCAACCTTGGGAGGTTATGACTTCTTCATTACTGGAGGTCTTCAAGAAGAGGCTGAATGACCAATTGTTGGGGATATTGTGTTTAGCATCCTTTCCTCTGTCCTCCACTCACTCCCCAAAGTCAGCACACTTCTGTCTCTGTGCTACTAAGGTCAGTAAGTAAGTCTCTTTCACTTCAGCCTTTGTTGAAAATCTTTCTAAACATATTAGTCCATTTTCTTGCCTCATTAAGTCCAGTATCTGGGGCATAATTGAATCATTCTTGAATGACTGAGGATCCTGCAGCGCCTGACTCAGGGTCCTTGTCTGAGCATCCCTCCTCCCCGGGTATCCAGGATTGCAGACAAAGTGTAGAGGATTAGGTTGAATGGGGTCCTGACCTAGTAAACTTTGGTGGGCTCTTTTTTTAGTTTAATGAATCCCTCACAGGCATTCACTATGTTGCTTCTAAAACTAAGGGCACCCAAAATCCCAGTTAGTCATGTTAATTGACATTTTCTTAAAAGTATCTCTTATGTGTTTTTGTATCCCCATCCCTAAAAAATTAAATATCTCTAATTCAAAAGGCTGGAAGCAATGTTTAGGGGGACTTGCTTCATTTTGCTTCAATTTTCAGGATTCTAAAGGCTCATTTTTTCATGTTTTCATGAATGTGCAATAATATTAATTCAATGAGTTCTTGGCTGTTATTGGGACTTTTTAGCTAAAGAGATCAAAGGAAGTTCACTGTTGTTCATTCCTGGCCCTCCTGGGAGAGAGGGAGGCCACTGCAGTGTCTCCATTTCTGTAAACATTTGGAGAATGCTTTCCATTTGCAGGAGGTTTTACTATCTTTCTTGAATACCAGGTCTCTAGCCCTCTGGGTTTTATTGAAGGACAAACTGTAGAGTCAGGAAATTAAGTGAAATAGGGAAGTGAGGCCCATTTAGGTAGTGGATGCAAGAACAGAGGACCCAAATGATTTGCCTTCGAAACCAGCTAAGGGAGAAATCTTAAAGTAATTGACATTTGTCTTCATCTTGCCATCATCTATCCCAAGTAGGCTGATTTGACCTTTGAATCCAAGGATTACTCCATGTTGGAGTGGGGGCTGGCAAGATCAGGCTGGTTAGAACCATCCAAGCTTCCAAACCAGGGGCAGAGCATGTTATAGAGAGGATGCTGTGTACATGGTAAGTCAGGTGCATGTGCTGGGACTGAAATGGTGGAGATAGAGGGGCCAGGCTGAGGGACATCAGATAAGAAAGAGCTTGAAGTATTCTCTTTTATTAGGGTTCCTTAGGGCTTTTGAGGCAGTCCTAACATTGGAGTTCCTTTATTCTGTCCCAGCATTCATTCCAGGCTACCCTGGACTAGTCTGGCTTCATTCAGATAACAGCTTCATTATTATTCTTGGCCAAGATCATTGGGGAAGATAGATGATTTCTCCAAGGTGTCAGAATCAAGGAATTGGCATTTGACCAGGGACCCTGCCATCCATCTCACTTTCTGTGTCCCTCCTTGTCTCTTCCCACACATTCCCAGGATTCTCAGATATCCTCTGGTGTGTGCTTACTGTCCAATGCACTGCTCTATGCAGACCCAGCTTCCCTAGGCAGCCTTGATGTTTTAAAATTATCTTCCATCAATGCTGCCATTGTCTAAGGGCATGGATTCAGATAAACTAACTCACAGGAAGGTGAACAGTTTAAAATATGTCAGCTCTGTCAGGGAAATTGGCAACTTAAAAGAAGTTTAAAGACAGCAACTTTTTAACACAAAGACATGTGTTACCAGTAGTAGAACTTTAGAAAACGTGTTAGGTGTCTTTGGGGGAAGGTGCATATTTGAGGAATTAAGGATGTTTCCCTGGATTAAATGTCTTTGCTTTCCTTTCCCCTACATTCCTGCTCTGTCTGTATATGATAGGGCCTTCATTTCACAAAGAAGGGTGACCTGTTTGTGTTAAGATTAAGCCAATGAGGAGCAGTTAGATAGCATAATAGACAGTGCCAGAATTAGAGTCAGGAGAACCTGGGTTCAAAAATGGCATCAACTGCCTGGTCTTGCCACTCTTCTGTCTTAGATTTGATACTAAGTCAGAAAAGGTTTTTTAAAAAAAGATTTAGGGAGGCAGCTGGGTAGCTCAGTGAATTGAGAGTCAGGCCTAGAGACAGGAGGTCCTGGGTTCAAATATGGCCTCAGACACTTCCCAGCTGTATGACCCTAGGCAAGTCACTTGACCCCCATTGCCTACCCTTACCACTATAAGCCAATACCCAGTATTGACTTCAAGACGGAAGTAAGGGTTTAAAAAAAAATAAAAAAAGATTTAGTAGTTGCATACCCTTTAACACTACCCCGCCCAAACACTCTACTTTCCCCCATTTATTTATATAATCTAGCCCAACTGCCAGCTGAAATGGAAAGTGAATATTCTTGTAATGTCTACATAGCACTTTCAGATTTGCAAAACACTACAATCATTTCATTTTATCCTTGTGACTATTGCCTCCTTTTTGCAGAAGGGAAAATTGAGGCAGGCAGAGGCTTAAGTGACTTGCCAAAAGGTTACACAGCTAGCAATTATGATACTGGATTTGAACTCAGATCTTCCTGACTCCAGACCCCAATGCTCTTTCCACCACATCACTTAGCTGCCTCCTATTCAGAATCCAACAGAAATCCAGATAGGATGTACTATCTCATCTAGAACCAAAGGAAGAGATAAATCAGACTGATTCGTTCCAACCTAGTTATAAGTAGGGAATGAGGAATTCTCATTGATCTGAATGAGCTCATAAGTTCCCACAGTTACTTGTGGACAGCCACTGTGTGAAGTACAGGTTTGGAGTGGGAGGGAGTAAGGGTGTAGAGTGAAGTTGCCCAGTGGATAGTATTGGACTTGGAGTCAGGAAAACTCATCTCCTTGAATTCAAGTCTGGCCGCAGACATTTAGTAGTTGTGTGACCCTGGGCAAGTCACTTAACTCTATCTCAATTTCCTCATCTGTCAAATGAGCTGCAGAAGAAAATGCCAAACCACTCTAATGTTTTTGCCAAGAAAACTCCAAATGAGGTCACAAAGAGTCAGATAAAGCTGAAAACCATTGAACAATAAAAGGTCAGTGGGACCTATTCTTGCTCTGGACCTTCCTGAAAGAATGAGAAAATTTCAAATAGCCCTGGTTTTTTTCATTCTGAAAGAACTGTTCACGTGGAGTCTGCTTTCATTGCCATGCCTTCAGGGTCCAACTGCTCAAGAGCTATTACTAATTCTTGAGGAGGATAGAGAACAGCAGGAAGTAGCCCTGTGATGATAGACAATGGATTCTAGGATCAATAAGAGCAGCAGCAAAAGCAGCAGAAAAAAAAAAGAGGGTTCCAATAGGTCACAGGGAGCTGGAGCAATGGAGGAGAACTAAGGAGAGAGAAGGCAAAGCTTTGGAGTGGAAAGGAGAGGGCCAGTCGGGTTGAGGCTGTAGTGAATAGAGGAAGGGCTAGCAGTCATGTGAACTGTGCAGGTCCCCTGGGAATATAAAATATTCTCAATAAAAAGTGGGAAGGGATGTCCCTGCTAATTATTACAGAATTTATTTTTGGATTTTTTCAAAAGTCCAGAACTCTTTTTTAAATGAAGGGTGTTTTTTTTAACTGTTATTGTTCAGTCATTTTTCAATCATGTCTGATTCTTCATGATCCCATATGGGGATTTCTTAGCAGGGATACTGGAATGGTTTGCCATTTCCTTCTCCAGATGAGGAAACTGAGGTAAACAGGGTGAAACTGACTTGCCCAGGATCATACAGTTAATGACTGTCTGGGGTTGGATTTGAACTCATGAAGAGTAGTTTTCTGACTCCAAGCACAGAACTCTATCCACTTTGCCACCTACTTGCCCTTAAATGATAGGTAGGCAATATTGAATTGTGGGGAAGAGGAAGAAGGAAGAGAATTCGAAACTTGAAATGTTAGAAAATGAATACCAAAAATTGTTTTTACATGTAATTGAGGGTAAATAAAGCATTAATTAAGAAGAAAAAATAAATGAAGGGTAAGAAGGGACTAGGAATTATATGATCATACAATTCAGAAAAGAAAGAAATAATGTAGTTCAACTTCCTCATTTTATAGATCCAGAAACCGAGACCAGAAAATGGAATAATTTGCTCATGATAACAGCTAAAAAGCCAAAGAGCTAGAGTTTAAACTTAAATTTCCTCATCCCAAATTCGATGCTGTTTCCTTTATCTCCTGCATTCTTTTTTCCTGAAAGCTTTTTTTTTTAAAGCCTTGTGTTCAACAGAGGAAATTGTTTTGCAGAAAGTGTTTTTTCAGGATGTGCTATTTGTGGCTCACTAACAGATCTGAATTAGAGTGACCTATAGTTGGCACAGGTCAGTGGATGTCATTTCTGTGGTTGCTTTCCAGGATTTCCAAAAGAAGTCAGGTCAGGCAAGCCCTCCACCCACTGTTTAGTGTGGTATTGGGTGATGCATCCCCCAAATTCAACTCAACCAGAAAAGCACATGCAGTTGGATCTGAGATCACAAAGAAAATTCCAGCTGTACCTAGAGACCAGCTTAGGATACTGCTCAGTCAGCCGCTATCTCACCAACAGCAGATGACACATAGGTTGACCACATATGACTCCTGTCCACAGGCTGTTGGGTCTCAGATACAACCAAAGTGTACCAGACTGAGGCACAGAAAGTTTAAACTTCATGCCCAGAGTCATACACCTAGCAAGTGTCATCATCAGAAGAGGAATCCCGGTTCCTTTTGTATCAAGTGAGGTAATCAGGTGGTGGAGTGGATAGAGAGTTGTGCTGGGAGTCAGAAAGACTTAACTTGAAATCCTCCCTCTAGCACTTACAAGTTACATAACCCTAGGGATGGTCCTTTTAATTATCATGGAATCAATTGGATTTTTCAAAGATCCAGAACATTCAAAAGGAACATTCTTTTTAAATGAAGTGGTGAGTTTTTTTCTTTTTGTTCAGCTGTTTTTCAGCCATGCCTGACTCTTTGTGACCTTATTTAGGGTTTTCTTGGCAGAAATATTGGAATGGTTGCCATTTCCTTCTCCAGCTCATTTTCCAGATGAGGAAACTGAGGCAAACAGTGTAACGTAATTTGCCCAGGGCAACTGTCTGATGCTGGATTTGAACTTTTAGCCTCACCTTTCTCATCTCTAAAATGGGGATAATAATAATAAAGCTCAAAGGGTTGTTGTAAGAATCAAATGGGATTATACACGTAAACCTTGGCACAAAGGGATAATTACATGGGATTCTCACCCCATTGGATGATGATTGATTATTCAATGCCCTGTGCCTGCATGAGACACAGAGGTTCAGAGTTGGTGAGAATGCAAGAGGAGATCTTGCATCTTCTGGCTTCTAGCTTTGAGAAAAAAGATGATGATTCCAACTTTTCTTCAGGTCTTTGAAGAGAAGAAGACTTTAAGAGGAAGGCAACATGTTTAATTTCACTCATGTCTGTTTCCAGCTTACTAAACTAGACACTTTGGGAAATGTCCCTTTGAGTGAGTCCTGGGATCCTCTTGCTCTTGGAGTTGGGTTATCTTGCTTCTAATGGGAGAAATTATATTGTCTGGTATATATTCTCACATGTATATATTTTTAATTTAAGTATATTTATCATTTTGGCTTGCTTATTTCTATTTATCAGTTCTTTCTCTGAAGGTAGACATATACAAGTCATTCTTCAGACAATATTTCTGTTGTATATAATGATCTCTTGGTTTTGCTTGTTTCATTCTTCATGATTTCATGTAGGTCATTTCTTATGGCACAGTAGTTTTCCATCACAGTCATATGCCACAACTTCTTTAGCTATTCCCTAATTGATGGGCAGCCCTTCAACTTCCAATTCTTTGCCACCACAAAAAGAGCTACAATAAATGTTTTAGAACATTCAGGTTCTTTTCCTTTTTTCCTGATCACCTTAGGAAATAAACCCAAACTTATGAGAAAGAATCTAAATGATCACTCTATTGGAAATATTTATAATATGGAAATAGGTCTTGAACAATAATACATGTAAAACATAATGGAATTGCTTTGGCTACGGGAGAGGGATGAGAGGAAGGGAGGGAAACAACATCAATCATGTAACCATGGAAAAATACTCTTAATTAAATAAATGCATTTTTAAAAAAAAGAAATAAAAAGAAATAAACCCAAAAGGGGAGTATTACTGAGTCAAAATATATACATAGTCTTATTACTCCAAGCATAATTTCAGACTGTTCTCCAAAATGGCTGAATCAGTCCACAGTTACACCAACAATACATTAGTGTCCCAATTTTTCCACATGCCCTCCAAAATTTGTCCTTTTATCTTTTTATCATTTTAGCCAATCTGATAGGTGTGAGATGATACCTTAGAGTTATTTTGATTTACATTCATATGTATATTTTCTCTGATTTCTGTTTTGCTACTAAGTTGGAAAAATGGGTTTCTTTGCTTCTTGTTTTCATTGTTGAAAGGGTCTTTGACATAAAGCTTGGGGCACTCCTTTCCCATTAAGAAATTGTGATCAGAAGTGTATCTTGGACCTGAAAAATCATATCTCTAGACTAACAATATTTAAAGAGACAAATAGATATAATGCTAGCCTGCTCCCCCTGCCTCTCTGAGGAGAGCAAACTAGTAACCTCTGGTCTTGATCTCCTATTTCCTCTCCTGGCAGGGATAAAAGTTTTCCTTGGAAAAGGGTAGGAGAAAGATTTACTAGAAATGACTATTCTTGTCCCTCTGTAAGGCATCTCTAGACAGATTCATGTGGACATACAGAACCTGTAGGAGCAAAAACAACAGCATTCCATGACACACACACACACACACACACACACACACACACACACACGTGTAAGTAAAGTTTGTAAATCTGAAAGTGAGATACTATTATTCATGTTCTTTTATTATTTATACTCTTTTTCTGAGACATCCAACTGTCTATGGAAATCCAATTTGTTTTCCATTTTGGAGGTAGCGGTAGCAGCACATCAACCCCAAGGTTACTTTTATTTGTAATACAATTGCACACTGGGTTGTGAGCACTCTACGACTTCTCTTAATTTTGTGGCCACAAAGTTATTGATTATATTATCAAAATTATTATAATTTTTTAAAACTAATATACTTCGAAGTGTTGAATTCAATGGAAAATTCATTCAATTTAATCCCTGGGCTTATGATTAGATGATGTTACATAGTTGTTTTTTTTTTTTAAACCTTTACCTTCTTTTTTTTTTTAACCCTTACCCTCTCTTTTTTTTTCCTTTTTTTCTTTAGAATATTTTTCCATGTTTACATGATTCATGATTTCCTCCCCTTTCCCTTCTCACTCCCAGAGCTGACAAGCAGTTCCACTGGGTTATACATGTATCATTGTTCAAAACCTATTTTCATGGTATTCATATTTGTAGCAGAGTGATCTTTTAACATCAAAACCCTAATCATATCCATATTGAACCATGTGATCCATCATATGTCTTTCTTCTGCATTTCTGTTCCCACAATTCTTTCTCTGGATGTGGATAGTGTTCTTTCTCATAAGTCCCTCTGGATTGTCCTGGATCATTACATTGCTGCTAGTCAGAAGTCCATTACATTTGATTTTACCACAGTGTATCAGTCTTTGTGTACAATGTTCTCCTGGTTCTGCTCCTTTCACTCTGCATCAATTCCTGGAGGTCATTCCAGTTCACATGGGATTCCTCCAGTTTATCATTCCTTTGAGCACAATAGTATTCCATCACCAACAGATACCACAATTTGTTCAGCCATTCCCCAATTGAAGGGCATCCCCTCGTTTTCCAATTTTTTGCCACTGCAAAGAGCACAGCTATAAATATTTTTGTGCAAGTCTTTTTCCTTATTATCTCTTTGGGGGAATAAACCCAATAGTAGTATGGCTGGGTCAAACCTTTCTTAAAATCAATATTGTATATGGGTTCCGAGGCAGAAGCGTAGTAAGGGCTAAGAAATGGGGCTTGAGTGACTTACCCTAGAGTTACACAGCTAGGAAGTGTCCGAGGTTACATTTGAACCCAAGACCTCCCATCTCTAAGTCGGGCTTTCAATCCACTGAGCCACCTAGCAGCTCCTGTCATATATTTTTAAATTACTTTCATTTTGCTGAAGCTACTCTCAAATGGTACAACAGTAAAAGTCAGGTGATCTGTGTTCTGGTCCTGCCTCTTCCACTTGGTACCACTTGGACAAATGATTTGACCTCCCTGAGTTTCAGTTCCTTATTCTGTACAATGAAAGGGTTGAACTATACAACTTTTGAGGCTCCCTCCAGTTCTAAATATATGACCATTTTCTAGCTGAGCACCTTTCAGATGAGGCCAAAGTGGGGTGTATAGGGAGAAGATGGGCACTTCCCCAGAAGAGAGTCTAAAACAGCTCCCTTTCTGAAATATGACCTTTCACTTCCTATAAGCATACCTCAAATAATATTTTGGAACCACCAAAACCTTTTTTTGTCTTTAATTAATAACCCAAACTAGGGATTAAATGCGCATTTTTCTCTGTCCTTTACCTGCCCTTGCAGTTTGTATAAGGAAGCTGACTTCTCAATAAGGGAAGATTCCCAATGTTCACAATTCTTGACTCATGTCCTTATTTCATTCACTCTGGAGACAATTCTATGTTTGGCTCTAGTCTAGTATTTTTTCTAGTAAGAGAAAATAGGTTTTTTAAAAAAGGATTCAGGGTAAAAATGTGAATCAGATATAGAAGGAGTCATTTTATTCTAATATAGAAAAGGGAATGCTAAGTAATAAAGAATTATAAAATGATTAGAACAGTGTCCAGTAACTCATCACTACTAGTCCATCAGTAGGGAGACTAAAATTCAAGCCTCACTGGAAAATTTATAACCAATCTCTTTGTGCTAACTAGTCATTTTACATTTTCACCTTCATTGCACCTAGTCCAATCAACATCAAATAGGCTTTTTCTTTCTACCAGACTCTTCCTTCCTTCTTCCCTTCCTTCTGTTTTTCTGCCTGCCCTCCTTTGTTCTTATTTTCGTTCCTTCTTTCCTCTCATCTTTTTTCCTTCCTATAACTTTCTTTTCTTCCTTCCTCCATCTTTCTTCCTTTTTTCTTTGTTCTTATCTTCCTTTCTTCTTTCTTGCCTTCTTTCATTCCTTCCTCTCTCCACTTTTCTTTCTTCTCTTTGTTTTTATCTCCCTTCTTTTTTCTTTCCTTCCTTCCTCCATCCCTTCTTCTTGCCTTCCCTCTTTTCTTTCTATTTTTTCTTTCCTCTCTCCCTTCCTTCTCCTTTCCCATCTGCCTTCTTTCCTGCCTTCCTTCCTTCTTCCTTACTCTCTTCTTTCTTTCTTTCCTTCTTTCCTCCTTCCCCCTCTTTCCCTATTTCCACTCTGTCTCAAGGAAACTCATTCTCTTCTTTCCTATATTTTTATTCTGTTGTTGCCACTGCAGCTACTTTAGTAGTTGCTCCCCTTTTGTACAGGTGCTCAGGAAGAGGAAAATATTAACTGCTTCCAGATATCACAAGGCCCTGTACCAAAGGGGAAAAAAATAGAGATATAAAAAAGAGGAAACCTTATCCTAGGACCTTATCCTTGCCCTGGAGAGTAGGAGCTCAGGCTCATGGCCAAGTTGGAAAGAAATGCACACCCCACCCAAACCTCACAGAAAGCTCTGAAAGTTGTCCTTGACCTTCAAAGTCAGAAGGAACAAGAGAGGTATGGCTCTCTCCTTGAGCATATCTTAGAACTTCTGGCTCAGCTGTTGATTAAAAGACTTCATCATGAGACAGTACAAAATCTCAAGTAAGCAGTCAAAGGCTATTTTGTTGGTTCCCAAGTCAGGGTGAGTAGAAGATCCCTCCACATACATGCAAAAGCAGACCTGTCCCAATTTTCACGCTCTTTGCTACAATGTCATCTGAATATACCCCAAGGAGTGGAGAGAGGTGCCAAGACGTTGGTACATTTTGAGCAAATTTTTTCAAAAATACTGCATGGATACTGTGTCTGGGCAAATTACTTAAACCCAGTTGCCTAGCCTTTGCCACTCTTCTGTCTTGGAATTGATACTAAGGCTGAAGGTAAGGGTTTGAAAAAGATGGATGGATAATGCTGTTTCTCTTTGGATAGCTGCCTTGTGTTTGATACATTCAACCTCAGAATTCCGAAGCCCTAAGATCCTTGTCATGTTCCACAGCAAAAATATTCTTGGCTCTTTTTTTTTAATACTTACCTTTCATCTTAAAATCAATATTGTATATTGGTTCCAAGACAGAAGAGTGGTAAGGGTTAGGCAATAGGGGTTAAGTGACTTGCCCAGGGTCACATAGCTAGGAAGTGTCTGAGGCCAGATTTGAATGCAGGACCTCTCATTTCTAGGCCTGGCTTTCAATTCACTGAGCCACCTCACTGCCTCCTTGGTTCTTTTTAATTACAAATTTTAATTCTTTAATTTAATTCAACTCTTCACTTGGGAATGAAAAGCCAGAAAGGAATTTGAACTCTAATGAGGTTCCATGTCAAATGACACTTTTTAGACTTATGGAAGCTCTGAAAAAAAAAAAGAAAGAAAGAAACAATTTTCACCTGCATATGAAAATTGCCTTTCATAGATAAAACTGACTTTCCATTGCTTTTTTAGAGACAGCACAGTTTATTGCAAAGAATACTGGACTCAGAGGCTCAAAGAAACACTGGACTCAAAATATCTGGGTTTAAGCCCGAGCTTTAGAAATGACCTAGGCAAAGCATTTAACCTCTCGATTTCATTTTTCTTCATCTGTAAAAAGATGACAAGCATCACATTTCTATCACGGGCTGCTTTGAGGAATAAATGAGCTAACATCTCTAAAACACTCTGAAAATTGTAAAGTACTACATGAGAACATGGTCTGTCATTGGCTCTAAATTTCTGTGATCTGATGAACTTCGATCTACCGAGTTGAAGATAAAGTCTACATGAAGAAGATCATGGGTCCATTTGAATATTTTGTGAATTTTTTGGTAGAAAAGGCAGAGGCATTTCCAACTCTTCTTTATCTTTTTAAAAACATAAATGAGAATTGTTTCAGGAATGCTTTATCTGCCTGTCAATTCAGATGACAGGGAGGATTACCAACACCTGCCTGGATTATAAAACATAATCACTGTGGTTCAGAATTTGATTACTGATGACCAAGACATAGACACACATATGAACACACAAATGGATAATTTTCTCTATATATATCTATATATCTACATACACACATACATATACATATAAACATATAAATGTTTTATAAATATAAATATATATGTATATATAAACATGTGAACGCTTTATAAATGTACATATATAGTTCTATTTGATGAAGATGGCTGAACTACAGAAACCATTTTTGGCTTTATCCAACATCTTTGCAGCCTTATGGGTAGGTGATCCAGTGGCAAGAACGCTGGGCCTGGAGTCAGTAAAAATCATCTCTCTGAGTTCAAATCTGGCCTTAGGCACTTACTAGCTATGTAACCCTGAGTAATTCAGTTAACCCTGTTTGCCTCAGTTTCCTCTTCTGTAAAGTGAGCTGCAGAAGGAAATGGAAAACCACTCCAGTATCTTTCACAAGAAAATAGGGTCACAAAGGGTTGGACACAATTGAAAATGACTGAACAACAACAAATTGCAGCCTTATTAGATAATACCTTCTTTATTGGCTTCTGCTATTTTTGAAGGCAGCTCTTTAATAGCATTTTCCTTGAGAATCACTAGTGTGATTCTGAGTGACCTTCAAGAGTTTCCTGTAGTACAATCATGAACAATTCCCAGGGCTGGGAGACCTTGGGTAAAACAATGAAATGTCTTTGGATTATTCTGAAAAATGCAAAGTAGCTGCTTTTCTGTCTGTTCATTTATTACTAACTATACACACAGCACACATCTGGTACAGATATGTTTTAGAAGAAATGTATGAACGAGATGTTTATTAAACATTTTTATGGGCAAAGCAATGTGTTAAGTGCTGGAGATATCAATAGAAAAATAAGAAAGCCCTTGATCTCAAGGAGTTTACCTTCTAATGGAGAAGACAACATACATTGAAGGTTTCAGGTACAAGTCAGATGGGAAATCCCATGGACCTTCAGATGCAGCAGCAAAGTAGATGGCAATGCCTCTTCTTTAGTGTCATTTCCACCGATACAATCATAGCAGTTTCTGATGTCAAACTATTTGACAATGTTGAAGACTTTGGTAATGGGAACTTTCCTTTCTGAGTCTTTTGTAGATATGACTATAGCACCTACAGGATCAGTTGCTAGACTGCATTTCTTTGAGGGTTGCTTCTCAGGACAATGGTTAAAAGCTATGGGATGGAAGGAATCCTTTTCCAAAGGCTGTTGGGTTAAGAGTCCTGGGATGTATTCATCAGGATCTGAAGGAAGGTAGTGGTCAAGGTGATGGTGATGGTTTGACATGACTGGCACATGTTACCTCCTATTTCTCCTTCAGGATGACTTGCTGCTTCAGCTAGGCTAGCTTTTCTGCCCTATGTAAGTGGTAGCTGTTGAGCAGTTGGTGGGGACAGCTGATTCCATCTCCATTTCCCTAGATTATGGCTTGAGGACTGGAGTGGAATCAAGGTCAGTAGTCTGGTCTGAGGGACATTATGACTCCCAGGACTCCTGTGAACATCTGCCTGTTGATAGCAGTTGGTCAACAGCTATTGGTGATGGTGATAAGGTAGCCCTGAATGTGTATGGAGATTATTTGCATCATTTTTATAGAGGATATTATTAACTGATACTCTGTTGGTTATATTTTTCAGTAGTAATAACAATAGTAATTTTTTTCAAAGACTTGATATCTTTCTCTCCTTCAAATATCTTAGGAATTGGTCTCTTAATACCTTCGAAATGGCCTCCAGCACATTCTTTTTTTTTTATTTTAAACATTTATTAATATTTATATTTTAGAAAAGTTAACATGGTTACATGATTTATGTTCTTACTTTCCCCTTCACCCCACGACCTCCCCCCTCCCCTGGCTGATACTCATTTCCACTGGTTTTAACATGTGTAATTAATCAAAACCTATTTCCAAATTGTTGATAGTTGCATTGGTGTGGTACTTTTGATCCCCAATCATGTCCTCATCAACCCATGTATTCAAGCAGTTGATTTTCTTCTGTGTTTCCTCTCCTGCTGTTCTTCCTCTGAATGTGGGTAGCGTTCTTTTCCATAGATCCCTCAGAATTGTCCTGGGTCATTGCATTGCTGCTAGTACAGAAGTCCATTACATTCTATTTTACTACAGTATATCAGGCTCTGTGTATAATGTTCTTCTGGCTCTGCTCCTTTCACTCTGCATCAATTCCTAGAGGTCTTTCCAATTCACATGGAATTCCTCCAGTTTATTATTCCTTTTAGCACAGTAGTATTCCGTCACCAATATATACCACAATTTGTTCAGCCATTCCCCAATTGACGGGCATGCCCTCATTTTCCAGTTTTTTGCCACCACAAAAAGCGCAGCTATAAATATTTTCGTGCAAGTCTGTTTATCTATGATCTCTTTGGGGTACAATCCCAACAATGGTATGGTATTCTTTTATAGCCCTTTGAGCATAGGTCCAAATTGCCATCCAGAATGGTTGGATCAGTTCACAGCTCCACCAGCAATGCATTAATGTCCCAATTTTGCCACATCCCCTCCAACATTCATTACTCTCCCCTTCTTTCATTTTAGCCATTCTGCTAGGTGTGAGGTGATACCTCAGAGTTGTTTTGATTTGCATTTCTCTATTAGAGATTTAGAACACTTTCTCATGTGCTTATTGATACTTTTGATTTCTTTACCTGAAAATTGCCTATTCATGTCTCTTGCCCATTTATCAATTGGGGAATGGCTTGATTTTTTATACAATTGATTTAACTCCTTGTATATTTGAGTAATTAGGCCTTTGTCAGAGTTTTTTGTTATAAAGATTTTTTCCCAATTTGTTGTTTCCCTTCTGATCTTGGCTACATTGTTTTGGTTTGTACAAAAGCTTTTTAGTTTTATATAATCAAAATCATTTATTTTACATTTTGTAATTTTCTCTAACTCTTGCTTGGTTTTAAAAATCTTTCCTTTCCCAGACATCTGACAAGTATACTATTCTGTGTTCACTTAACTTATTTATAGTTTCCCTTTTTATATTCAAGTCATTCACCCATTCTGAATTTGCCTTGGCATAGGGTGAGAGATGTTGATCTAAACCTAATCTCTCCCATATTGTTTTCCAAATTTCCCAACAGTTTTTGTCAAATAGTGGNACCTAATCTCTCCCATATTGTTTTCCAAATTTCCCAACAGTTTTTGTCAAATAGAGGATTTTTGTCCCCAAAATTGGGCTCTTTGGGTTTATCATATACTGTCTTGCTGACATCACTTACCCCAAGTCTATTCCACTGATCCTCCCTTCTGTCTCTTAGCCAGTACTGTACCGTTTTGATGACTGCTGCTTTATAGTATAGTTTAATATCTGGTACTGCTAGGCCCCCTTCCTTCACATTTTTTTTCATTATTTCCCTTGATATTCTTGATCTTTTTTTATTCCAAATGAACTTTGTTATAGTTTTTCCTAATTCAGTGAAAAATTTTTTTCGTAGTTTGATAGGTATGGTGCTAAATAGGTAAATTAATTTGGGTAGAATGGTCATTTTTATTATGTTAGCTGGTCCTACCCATGAGCAATCAATGTTTTTCCAATTGTTTAGATCTAGTTTTATTTGTTTGGAACGTGTTTTGTAGTTGTTTTTGTATAATTGCTGTGTTTGTTTTGGTAGATAGATTCCTAAGTATTTTATATTGTCTAGGGTGATTTTAAATGGTGTTTCTCTCTCTACCTCTTGCTGCTCTACTGTGTTGGAAATGTATAGGAATGCTGATGACTTATGTGCATTTATTTTGTATCCTGCAACTTTGCTAAAGTTGTTATTTCTACTAGTTTTTTAGTTGATTCTCTAGGATTTTTTAAGTAGACCATCATATCATCTGCAAAGAGTGATAGTTTAGTCTCCTCATTGCCTATTTTAATACCTTCAATTTCTTTTTCTTCTCTATTTGCTACTGCTAGTGTTTCTAGTACAATGTTAAATAATAGAGGTGATAATGGGCATCCTTGTTTCACTCTTGATCTTATTGGAAAGGCTTCTAATTTATCCCCATTGCATATGATGCTTGTTGATAGTTTTAGGTATATACGGTTTATTGTTTTTAGGAAAGGACCTTCTATTCCTATACTTTCCAGTGTTTTCAATAGGAATGGGTGCTGTATTTTGTCAAAGGCTTTTTCAGCATCTATTGAGATAATCATGTGATTTTTGTTTGTTAGATTGTTCATATGGTCAATAATGTGGATGGTTTTCCTAATGTTGAACCATCCTTGCATTCCTGGTATAAATCCCACCTGATCATGGTGGATGATCCTCTTGATCACTTGCTGGAGTCTCTTTGCTAGTATTCTATTTAGGATTTTTGCATCTATGTTCATTAGGGAGATTGGTCTATAGTTTTCTTTCTCTGTTTTTGATCTACCTGGCTTTGGCATCAGTACCATATTTGTGTCACAAAAAGAATTTGGTAGGACTCCTTCTTTGCTTATTATATCAAATAATTTGTGTAGTATTGGGATAAGTTGTTCTTTGAATGTCTGATAGAATTCACTTGTGAATCCATCAGGCCCTGGTGATTTTTTCTTAGGGAGTTCTTCAATGGCTTGTTCAATTTCTTTTTCTGATATGGGATTATTTAGATATTCTATTTCTTCTGCTGTTAATCTATGCAATTTATATTTTTGTAAATATTCATCCATATCTCTTAGATTGCTATATTTATTGCCATGTAATTGGGCAAAATAGTTTTTTTGCCTTAATTTCCCCTTCATTAGAGGTGAGGTCTCCCTTTTCATCTTTGATAATGTCAATTTGTTTTTCTTCTTTCCTTTTTTTAATTAGATTGACCAGTACTTTGTCTATTTTATCTGTTTTTTCAAAATACCAGCTTCTAGTCTTATTTATTAATTCAATAGTTCTTTTACTTTTGATTTTATTGATTTCTCCCTTGATTTTTAGTATTTCTAATTTAGTTTTCATCTGGGGATTTTTAATTTGCTCGCTTTCTAATTTTTTGAGTTGCATGCCCAATTCATTAATCTCTGCCCTCCCTAATTTGTTAATATATGCACTCAAGGATATAAATTTCCCCCTAGGTACTACCTTGGCCACATCCCACAGAGTTTGGTAGTATGTCTCATCATTGTCATTCTCTTCAATGAAATTGTTGATTGTTTCTATGATTTCTTCCTTGACTAGCTGGTTTTGGAGAATCACATTATTTAATTTCCAATTAATTTTTGATTTGCCTGTCCAGATGCCCTTACTAATTATTATTTTTATTGCATTATGATCTGAGAAAGTTACATTTATTATTTCTGCTCTTTTGCATTTGTTTGCAATGTTTCTATGCCCTATTACATGGTCGATCTTTGTGAATGTACCATGTGCAGCTGAAAAGAAGGTGTATTCCTTTTTGTCCCTATTTATTTTTCTCCACATATCTATTAAATCTAATTTTTCTAGGGCTTCATTCACCTCTCTTACCTCTTTCTTATTTATTTTTTGGTTTGATTTATCTAGATATGGAAGAGGAATATTTAGATCTCCCACTAATATGGTTTTACTATCTATTTCCTTCTTGAGCTCTACCAGTTTCTCCTTTATAAATTTGGATGCTATGCCATTTGGTGCATACATATTGAGCACTGTTATTTCCTCATTGTCTATACTGCCTTTAATCAGGATGTAATGACCTTCCCTGTCTTTTTAAATCATATCTATTTTTACTTTGGCTTTATCAGAAATCATGATCACCACTCCTGCCTTTTTTTTCTCATTTGAAGCCCAAAAGATTTTGCTGAAGCCCTTTATTTTAAACTTGTGTATGTCCACCTGCGTCATATGTGTTTCTTGTAGACAACATATGTTAGGATTTTGGTTTCTAATCCACTCTGCTATTTGCTTCTGTTTAATGGGTGAGTTCGTCCCATTCACATTCAGAGTTATAATTATCAGGTGTGTTTTCACCGACATTTTGGTATCCTCCCCTAATTCTATCCCTTCTTCTTACACTATTTCCTTTTAAACAAGTGGTTTGCTTTAAGCCAGTAACCCTTGTCCCCTCCCTTGATTTACTTCCCTTTTTACCCCCTCCCTTATTATTCCCCTCTTTTTATTTTTAAGGCCTAATGAATTCCCTCCCCCTTCTTCTCCCATCCCTTTTTTGACCTCCCCACTTCCCTGCACCCCTTGGTTTATCCCTTCTGACTTTCTCAGTAGGGTTAGATAGTTTTCTATCCCAATGGATATAACTACTCTTCCCTCTCAGGGTTAATTACACTGAGAGTAAGGATTAAACATTACCTCTTAATGCTCTCTTCCTCTCCTTCTTATAATAGTATTCATCCCTTCCCCTTCCCTTGCCCTCTTTGTGTGTGATAGAATATCCTATTTTTCTTATTCATTCAAGGTTCTCTTGGTGTCCTCTACTATTCACTCCCCTCTTTCCCTCCCACCCATATCATCTTAGACCATTTAGTATTCCAACCTCTCCCTATGAATAATTCTTCTAATTATTATAATAGTGAATGCTATAATGGTGAACAGAGTTCATTACAGAGAATTATACATAACATTTCCCCACATAGGAGTACCAATAATTAGATCTTATTGAAGCCCTTAAAGAGGCAAATTTAAAAAA
>NC_058130.1:344194290-344306632 GCF_016433145.1 Gracilinanus agilis | reverse complement strand
CATCCCACAGAGTTTGGTAGTATGTCTCATCATTGTCATTCTCTTCAATGAAATTGTTGATTGTTTCTATGATTTCTTCCTTGACTAGCTGGTTTTGGAGAATCACATTATTTAATTTCCAATTAGTTTTTGATTTGCCTGTCCAGATGCCCTTACTAATTATTATTTTTATTGCATTATGATCTGAGAAAGTTACATTTATTATTTCTGCTCTTTTGCATTTGTTTGCAATGTTTCTATGCCCTATTACATGGTTGATCTTTGTGAATGTACCATGTGCAGCTGAAAAGAAGGTGTATTCCTTTTTGTCCCTATTTATTTTTCTCCACATATCTATTAAATCTAATTTTTCTAGGGCTTCATTCACCTCTCTTACCTCTTTCTTATTTATTTTTTGGTTTGATTTATCTAGATATGGAAGAGGAATATTTAGATCTCCCACTAATATGGTTTTACTATCTATTTCCTTCTTGAGCTCTACCAGTTTCTCCTTTATAAATTTGGATGCTATGCCATTTGGTGCATACATATTGAGCACTGTTATTTCCTCATTGTCTATACTGCCTTTAATCAGGATGTAATGACCTTCCCTGTCTTTTTAAATCATATCTATTTTTACTTTGGCTTTATCAGAAATCATGATCGCCACTCCTGCCTTTTTTTTCTCATTTGAAGCCCAAAAGATTTTGCTGAAGCCCTTTATTTTAAACTTGTGTATGTCCACCTGCGTCATATGTGTTTCTTGTAGACAACATATGTTAGGATTTTGGTTTCTAATCCACTCTGCTATTTGCTTCTGTTTAATGGGTGAGTTCGTCCCATTCACATTCAGAGTTATAATTATCAGGTGTGTTTTCACCGACATTTTGGTATCCTCCCCTAATTCTATCCCTTCTTCTTACACTATTTCCTTTTAAACAAGTGGTTTGCTTTAAGCCAGTAACCCTTGTCCCCTCCCTTGATTTACTTCCCTTTTTACCCCCTCCCTTATTATTCCCCTCTTTTTATTTTTAAGGCCTAATGAATTCCCTCCCCCTTCTTCTCCCATCCCTTTTTTGACCTCCCCACTTCCCTGCACCCCTTGGTTTATCCCTTCTGACTTTCTCAGTAGGGTTAGATAGTTTTCTATCCCAATGGATATAACTACTCTTCCCTCTCAGGGTTAATTACACTGAGAGTAAGGATTAAACATTACCTCTTAATGCTCTCTTCCTCTCCTTCTTATAATAGTATTCATCCCTTCCCCTTCCCTTGCCCTCTTTGTGTGTGATAGAATATCCTATTTTTCTTATTCATTCAAGGTTCTCTTGGTGTCCTCTACTATTCACTCCCCTCTTTCCCTCCCACCCATATCATCTTAGACCATTTAGTATTCCAACCTCTCCCTATGAATAATTCTTCTAATTATTATAATAGTGAATGCTATAATGGTGAACAGAGTTCATTACAGAGAATTATACATAACATTTCCCCACATAGGAGTACCAATAATTAGATCTTATTGAAGCCCTTAAAGAGGCAAATTTAAAAAAAAAGAGTTTTCTTACTTTCCTTTCTGTTTCTTATTTACCTTTTCATGTTTCTCTTGATTTTTGTGGTTGGATATCGAACTTTCCATTTAGTCCTGGCCTTTTCTGTGCAAATGCTTGGAAATTTTCTATCTTGTTGAATGCCCAAACTTTCCCCTGGAAGAATATAGTCAGTTTTGATGGGTATGTGATCCTTGGTTGTAAATCCAGTTCTCTTGCCTTTCTGATTATCATATTTCAAGCCTTGCAGTCTTTTAGTGTGGATGCTGCCAGATCCTGTGTGATCCTGATTGTTGCTCCTTGATATCTGAATTGTCTCTTTCTGGCTTCTTGTAAAATTTTTTCTTTTACTTGGAACCTCTTGAATTTGGGTATTATATTCCTGGGGATTGTCTTTTCAGTGTCTAGTGTAGAGGGTGATCTATGGATCTTTTCAATGTCTATATTGTCCTCTTGTTGTAGAACTTCAGGGCAATTTTGCTGAGTAATTTCTTTTTAGTATGGAGTCCAAATTTCTATTAATTTCTGCTTTTTCAGGAAGACCAATGATTTTCAGATTGTCTCTTCTAGACCTGTTTTCTTGATCTGTTAGTTTCTCATTGAGATATTTCATGTTTCCTTCTATTTTTTTTGTTGTTTAAACCCTTAACTTCTGTGTATTGTTTCATAGGTGGAAGATTGGTAAGGGTGGGCAATGGGGGTCAAGAGACTTGCCCAGGGTCACACAGCTGGGAAGTGTCTGATTTGAACCTAGGACCTCCTGTCTCTAGGCCTGACTCTCAATCCACTGAGCTACCCAGCTGCCCCCCATTTCCTTCTATTTTATCAGTCTTTTGACTTTATTTTATTTGTTCTTGCTGTCTTGATAGATCATTGTCTTCTACTTGCCCAATTCTTGTGTTTAGTGACTGGTTTTCTGCTATAAGCTTTTGATTTTCCTTTTCAGTTTGGTCTGACCTGTTTTCCAGCTGTTTGATTTTGGTCTCCAATTTGCTTGTTAATTCTTTTGATTTGGGGGCATCTTTTTCTAATTGCCCAATTCTAGCCTTTAGAGACTGGTTTTCCTTTTCAATCTGGTCATTTCTGGTCTTTGATTTACTTGCCTCACTTTCCAATTGTGAAATTCTGCTTTTTTAACTGTTGTTTTCTTGCCAGATCTCTTCCATCTTTCTCATGATCTCAGATTTAAACTCTTCAAGACCTTGTGACCCGTTTTCATTGTTTGGATATGGTTACTTGTTTATCCTCCTCTGCTGTTTCCTCTGTTGTCTGGATATTTTCTGTGTAAAAGTTGTCAAGTGTTAAAGGTTTTTTCTTCTTCATCTTTCTCTTCTGGTTTTCCTGATGATTCTGGCTTGCCAATGTAAGCTGAGTGCCCTCTCAGCTTTATGCTCGCGCCCAGGATCTGTCTGTGCCCTTTAAACTCCTGAGATCTTAAGTCTAGTTGTTTTGAGACAAGCTTCCTGGTGGTCTCCTTGCTCGTTCTTCTGCCTAAAGCTCCTTTAACAGTCTCAGGGAGCTGCTTCCACAGTCAAGCATCTCTCTGCACTGGGTCCCCACTCAAGGTCCGCTCCTGCACTCAGAATCAGCCCCTTCCTCCACGCCCCAGTCCACGCCTTTGGCGCTGTAGGTGGTGTTGGGTGGGGGAGGGGGTGCTCTGCTCGTGTTTTCAAGAGAGCTGTTTCACCCCTTTATAGCATGGAAATGCCCCGTTTCCACATACCTCCGATGCTGCGCCCTGTTGTGGGGTCCCTTCTTTCCTCTGGATTTGTTTTTATGTCTTTTTGAGGAGTCCTGTATGCGTGGGTTAGGAGAAGTCAAGCAGCTGCTTTTTACTCTGCCGCCATCTTAACCTGGAACTCCTATCCCAGCACATTCTTTTATGTATACTTGGTCTGGTTCGACTTCTCTTTTCATGTTTGTTTTCTTTAGCGCAATTTCTATTTCTATATATCACACCAGGAACTATGATTTTAAAGCCCAAATGTGGTAACTCTTCTGATATTTATGAAGAAAATTGTTTGATAGAGAATTCTTCACACATCTTTCCCATTTTTCATCTGTTTGCTTTCATCCTTTCAGATTCGTCTTTAACTTCATGAGATGATCTGAATTAACTGGGTCCTTAGACTTTTGTTCCCTTCACCACTTCTGACTGTTTCATGTAGTCATTCTATTCATGATCTTCCACCATTCTTTTCCATAAAATTTCTATAAATAACTTGATATTCTAAATTTTTATTGCCCCAGCTGCTATATATCTTTGCTCTACAAGGAGATGAACTATTTTTCTTCCAACATGATTTCTGAGCTCATTTGACCTTTCATGTTGTGGTGATTGATTAAGATCAGTTGTGTCCTTAGAAAATGTTGCTGTCTATTTTGAAGTTTGTTCCTTTATTCATTTCCCATTTTTCAGCACTGCTAAAATTTTTTAAGATAATTTTAATTTTAGTTACACATAGCAACTTCTCATTTTTATTCTTTCTTCTATTTGATGTTTTTGTTTATTTTTATTATAACAAATCAAAAGAGTCCAACAGTATATAGATTGCTGGTTCAGAAATGGATTCCATATCTGTAGTAAATTATTTCTTATATGTTAAGATATAACCAATTTCATTTTTTTCTGATATTATTGGGGACTTTCCATGTCTAATACATTATGATTCTCTTCTTTTCTCAAGGAAAGCATTCATGCTATATGAGCATAGGATTTCTGTGTTGTTTATAGGATTTTGGTTTCTTTTATTTCTTAATCCTGAGATATAACTTCCAAATATTTTTTGCCATCCTCCCCATGCCTACTTTTGTATTGAAGTCACTAAGTATTAAAGTTTCTTCTTGTTGTTGAGTAGTTTCAGTCATATCCAACTCTTCTTTTGGGGTTTTCTTGGCAAAGATATTGAAGTGGTTTGCCAATTCTTTCTCCAGATCATTTTGCAGATGAAGAACTAAAGCAAACATTGATTTTAATTTGGAGGATCTTATTAAGTTATTTTTAGAATCTCTCTTCTTCTTTCTCTTCTGTTACAGATAGACAATGGTACATATCCTGACATTTCCTTGATCATAGATTTAGAAACTAAAGAGATCTTAGAGGTCATCTAGTCCAGAGGAATCTGCAAACCAAAGATGATTCTGAAATTTCTATATGATTTTAATGTGTTGAATGTATTAATATATATATATATATATAACCAAAAGGGAATCCTTATGTATGGTTTAGTGATGTCTGCTTCTTTTTTTAGTTTGATTTCACTAGCCCAGTCCAACTTCTTCCTTTTATGGATGAGGAAATCAGTGATGTCTTTTTGCAAATGCTTATTATGAATTCTGACTATGATGAGTTGGCAACATGTTCCATCAAATGACAGTTCTTATATTTGGCTAAATGATTGAATGAATTAAAGAAAAAGAAAAGAAAGAAGGGATGAAGAAAGAGAGGACAAAGATGGAGAGGAGAGAGAGAGAGAGACAGAGAAACAAAGAAAAAGCAGGAAATTTTTTAAAAAGCATTTATTAAGTGCTTACTCTGTACCAAACACTCTGCTAAGCACTAGGAATACAAATACTAAGAGATTCAGTCTCTCCCCTCAAGAAGCTTCCATTCTAATAGAGATGCCAGCACATATAGAGAGAGTAGTGACTAAGGGAAGGGGTAAAAATCTTTTTTTTTTGTCCAATTATTTGATGAACCCTTTCCATAGGCTATGGTCATGGCACTATTATTAAATATTGAATAGTTTAGTTGTGTGATAAAGCAGTCAAATAACTTTCTAAAAGAGCTAAAGCTAAAGTTTAAGCCTCTGAGCTTTACACTAAAAGAGAGAGAAGGTAGACCCCACTCTTCTTTTACAGAAGTAGCACATCAATGAAGGACTAAATCCAAAACCAAAACTTGAAGCGGAGGAGCTATAATCTTGTGCCCAGTGAAGTCACAACAGGCAGTGATTATTAGCAACCATGGAACCAGCAAAGTACAATCAAACAGCACTCCTTTGAGACCAATAAATAACATCACTTGGAAGAGTTTTCATCTCATTCCCACTTCCCCAAAAGAGACTGCATGACCTTAGGACCAGAGAGAGGCATACTGAAAATGGACTGCGCAATCCTATGCCCAAAATACATCAGTGGTCCTGCAGTGTCAGAGCCATAGGTTGCTCTTCCATACATGTGCCTTGGCCACATGTTCCCTATGTGTGCAACTCTCCATCAGTATTTTCTATGCCTCTGCATTGTTCCCATTGATAATATGTGTATTTATGGGAGTATCCCCCAAGTTCAGGAAGGGCAAAGGGAAAGGAATAAGCATTTAGATAATACCTGCTATGTGCCAAGTAATGTCATGCATGCTTTATTATTATCTCATTTAATCTCCTTTAAGGTTAGTGGTATATTACATTCATTTTACAGTTGAGGAAGCTGAGGCAAACAGAGATTAAGTAAGTTGCCCAAGATCACGCAGCTAGTAAGCATCAAAGGCCAGAATGGAGCTAAAGTATTCTTGCCTAGAGTTCTATCCACTGTACCACTTAACTAGCTAGCTTGTGGGGAAACTATTTTATTACTAATTTTATGTTTAATTAAATAAATACCTTTGCTTTGATTTATTTGGCTAATAAAAGTAAAAACATCAGTGGGGGCTTGTGAGTTATAATTTTGAGAAGATGAAAACCCACCAAGTACTTAGAGCCTAGGTTAGCTTGTCTAGGGGGATCCACCGCATGAACCACCACGTGCTAGATAGGATTTGAAAATTTGTTTGATATAATTATCAATAAAATGTCCTTTCATTATTTTCCTCCATTAACCTTCATTTCCAAAAAGGAGTTTGATTATGCAATAAATTTTCTTGCTTCTTTATGTTAAAGTTTAACAATTTTTTCCTCATCTAAGTATCCATCAGGGGAAATTTGATAATATATTATAGTTCCCAATGAGAATATAAGAAAGTAAAAATAAATATTTACTTAATATGAAATATCACAGCCAGTATCTTCTAGGTACATTTCTATTGTAAACTAGTAACCCTTAAGGGGATGCTTATCATCCTGGCTTACTTTTACCCTTTTAAGGAACTGGTATTCAGTAGGTAACTCTTTCCTTCCTAACTAATATTAATTAATATGAAATGAAGAATCCTTAAATTTAGTGGAGTTTAATTTATATATTTTTATCATTTCTATCGAAGTCAATAGGCATTTATAAGCACTTTCTATGTGAAGAGAAAACCATATCCTACGGTTTGCTCACACTGAGCTTGTGGTCAGCCAAAACTCCTAGTGTTTCTTGTCAAGCCAAGTCTCTCATTTCATCTTGGGAAATGATTGCTTAAATCTAAGCACTGGATGCTATATTAATCCAAGTTCAATTTTGTCTTATTAACTTTAGTCTACCCATTCCAGTAAGGAAGAGTATGTTGACCTTCAGCCTTTCACCTTTCAAAGAGTATCTCTCTCCCCACAAAGACCCATATCTGGGAGTAATGCTTCCTATATCTTCATTCAAGTTTTTCCTACAAATGTTGAAGAGGACGTGTCCAACAACAGAGCCCTGGAGGAATCACACAAGGAGAAATCATATTTTTTCCCTTCACATAGATTTTAAGGGATTTTTCATTACACTTCTAAAGTCTATCAAATCTAAATCATGACATTCCTAGCTAGGATAAAGCAAATGGTGTCTGATCTACTTTAGGAAAAATTTCAAGGATGAGTACAATGTATTGATATATTCCAAAGGGAATGGCAAAGCAGAATTGAACACATAAGTAGTTGTTCTGCTTTAGATCAAGAGATGTGTTTTCCTTAAATATTTAATTCAGCTTCTTTTAACCTTTATTAAGTTATCATTGATCAAAACATCTCTCTTTTTGTAAAGAGGGTGAGCTACAGTGACGATCTCTTGGCTGATATTCAGTTTCAAATGTTAAAGATTTAATCCTCATCATGTGAGGCTATAAGGTAGTAATCAATAGAGGGCTAGCCCTGTGCCCCTAATGTGCTCCATGTCCCACACTAACTTACCCTTACATACATCTTGTCCCCAGGAAGATCTCTGCCTTCCCTCCCTCCCTAACCATCATGTGGGAAAATCTGGTGAGAAAATGGCTCAGGACTCCTCCTTCACTTCCTCCTTCTCTCCCCTTCACGTCAAAAAGACATTTTTTTAAACCCTTGCTTTCTGTCTTAGAATCAATACAAAGTATTGATTCAAAGGCAGAAGAACAGCAAGGGCTGGGCAATTGGGATTAAATGACTTGCCCAGGGTCACACAGGTAGGAAGTGTCTGAGGTCAAATTTGAATTTAGAACCACCTGTGTCCAGGTCTGGCTCTCTTTCCACTGGGTCACCTAGCTGCCTGAAAACGGCTTTTACTTATGGAAGAGAGCATTTTCATTAGCCTGATGATCCGCAGATCTGTTCAGTCAAAATCTTAAAGGCACTTAATTTCCATAAGGCTTTTGTTCAATATTTCCTACTTTTCTCAGAAGAGAGTTTCTCTCTGATTAAACAAAGAACCCATGCCAGAAAATTTTGGCCATTAGTAGAAAAGAAAACTTTTAAACTTCATTTTTCATAATTACCTCTCTTACTTTTTCGACTTTGGCAATTAAATATCATGGTCTTATTGGAGCCTGTATGGTGTAGGAGGACATGAGTTAATCTGCCAAGTGAAAATCCATTTTACTGCTTTTCTGTTATTTTAAAATCTTCTCAGGCAAGACCAGAAGGGGGAAAAAAGACAATGGAGAGGGTTTCTGGGAAGGTTAAATACAGTATTTAATAAACAAGATCTGATTAAATATGCCATCCAAACAGTTGAATGATTAATAGACATGTTGGAAATATTTTTTAATGTTTTATTGATCTCTTTTGTTTTTTACACCACAAACAGTTGCTAATATGTGCAACTCTGTGCACATACACACCATTAAGCAAAACCAACTGACCCAGCAACCATATCCAACAACACACATACAACATTCAATGACCGTGCTTCTCCACTTGTCTACCAAGAGGAAAAAAATGCGTTTCATCATCTGTGCTCTAAATCCACTATTTGCCATTCTCTTTAATCACATAGTTTTGTTTAATTTACATTGTTGTAATGTTTGTATTTGTAGTTCTGATTCTGCTTTTTTTTTACTCTGTATCAGTTCATATAAATCTTCCCATGTTTCTCTGAATTACTCCCATGTGTCATTTCTTATGATGTAATAATATTCCATTACATTTATATAGCACAATTTGTATAGCTAGTCCTGAGTCAATAGGCGATTACTTTCTTTCTAAGTTTTTGCTACCACAAAAAAATAATGCTATCCATTTAGGAACCTTCCTTTCTTTCTCCTTGTTATCTATGCTTTCCAGTACTGGGATTACCACAAGATAACTTAATAACTTTTCTTCATAATGTCAAATAGGTTTTCAAAATGGCTAAAATATTCTGCCATATCACTAATGGTGAATTAATGTTATTATCTTTCTGTAGTCCTTCCATCCCTGACTGTTTCTATTTTTACTTTACCAATTTCATTGGATGTGAAGTGAAACCTGAGAGTTGTTTTGATTTTTATTTCTCTTATTATTAGAAATTTAGACCATTTTTTCTTTTGGTTATTGATAGATTTCTATTCTTTCAAAAACCATTTTTGCACTTTTTTTGACAACTTTTCTATTTGGAAACAGTAGCAATAATGTCACAAAAGCAGTATAATCACTTCAAGAACTTAGATTCCAAGAGGTAGAGAAATAATATCTCTGAATCATATTTGTTATTAGCTAACTATCTAGTTTAGAATGATTGACTACTAGGATCTCAGAGTTGGAAGGGATCTAAGAGACCAGCCATTCCTACTGCTACCTGAACAGAAATGGCACTTTTAGCTTCCACAACAAGGGGTCATTCAATCTCTTCTAATGATGAGAAACTTACTTTCCCAGGCAGCTCATTACATTCTGGAATAGCTCTAATTATTAGGAAGTGTAAAGGGATATGGATCTGGGGTTAGCTGTCAAAATGAAAAACACCTCTTCCCCATCACCTCTGGTCAGTTGCTAAGTAGCTCCTTAGGAGTCTCAAAACATCAAGGTAATCTTTATTGTCTTAGCCCTAGTTTATATATGCCTAGCTCCATACTGGGAGTTGAAAGGAATTCACTTATCATAACAAAAAAAGCATTACTCCTTTTCTAGAAGAAAAATCCCAAGCAACAGATGACAACTGCAACAAATGGCAAGAGTAAACTCAAGTTTTTTTCTTAAATTAAGGCTACATAAGCAACTTCAGTTCTTCCCTCTGAGACCAAACAGAATAAGTCTAATCTCCCTTCCTACATGACAGCCATCCAAATACTTGAAAACAGTTATCATGTTCCCCTAAATCTTTTATAATACCCTCTTCTAGGTTCAACCCCCAACTCCTACTTTAGTTGCTACGTTGGGTCCCCAAAGGAACAGCTGTTACTACTTTTTCCAGAGTTCAACTCTTCATTAATCTAGACTTTCAGCTTTTTCTGAAGTTTCATTAGGGAAACTTTGCCTTATAGTCTTCTCCAGGTCGCTTCAATCCATTAATCTAATGGTTTCTAATTGTGGTTGTTCTCCCTTGGATGTGATCCAGTTTGTCAGTGTCCTTCCTAAGAAATAAAATCCAGATCTGAACTCAGAACTCCAGGTGTCCTGATTTGTTCAGATAATCTCCAAGTAGAGATGATTACTTCTCTCATTCTGGATAAAAAGTAGACCTATCATCTCCCCTTGCTTTCCAACAAGCTTCTTAATGTTATCATTAGAGTAAAATTCAGCATATAGGATCACAGATCATGCCATAATGGACCAGGAGATCTGGATCTTGCCTACCCCTCATGATTTTTCTGAGTTGCATGGACAGTACAGTTCCTAGGTGAGCAGACATAGGTTAACCCTATGAGTATAAACCACTGGCTTATGCCACAATGGCCACCTCAGGAGAACCCCCAAATCCGGAGTTGCAAGCAGAGTGTCTGCTCACATCCACTCCTACAAATTAACTGCCTTCAACCCTTCTCAACTGATCCTCACCCAAAGTTCTCCAGGGGGGTCCCCTGGAATTCTGGGTGAGGCTATCCCTGTACCTTTGCAGGGATTCCATGCTTTGCATCTCCACACAACAATTCTCAGCATCTAGCAAAATGCTTAGGACATAGTTATGTGCTTAAGATATATTTATTGCTGGCCTCATGCACTTCCTACCTCTGTGACCCTGGGCAAGTCACATAACCCCCCTTGCCTAGCCCTTACCACTCTTCTGCCTTAGAACTGATACTTATATTGATTCTGAGAGAGATATAAAGGTTAAAAATAAAGGATTTTATTTATATTTGTTGACTAAATTGATTTTCTGAGAAAATCATCCTCTTGGAGGCCAGTTGAATATTCTCAAACTCAAAAACATAAAATTGCCCAAGTGATAATCTTCAAGACTGGAAATAAACATCTCTGCAGAGGTGTGGAACTATGAGGATGGAATACCGCATATATTAGTAGTCTCCACTAATGTGCTAATTCTACCGAATTACTTCCCCCCCCATCCCCCTCTTTTATTTATTCTTTATTCAAGGAATGGCTCAGGATGGGACCAAGAGGAGATATATATGGAAACAAAAGTAATGTAAAAACAAAAGATATCTGTACATTAAAATACTCATTCTGCCAGTTCTATCATTAAATTTATTCCTTCTCAATTTACTTGCCTGCACTTATGTATGTTTGGCCTAAGAATGATAACAGTATATTGGAAATTGATTATTTTAGGGAAAGAAGTTGAACTTGTGATTTCATTGATTTAGGAAATTCTCTAATGAGGAAACTCCCTCTACCAAGGCAAGTTGAACCCTCCTCTACAACTTTTAGTCTGAAAGAGTTAACCAGACCACAGAGAGGTTAAATTGCCAAGAGCCTAACAACCAATATATATGTCAGAGGCAGGGTCTGAACTCAAGGTCTTCCTGATTTGGGGGCATATTGCCTCTTGCTTGTAGAGATGATAACTTAAATGAGAAATAGGATCCTAATATTCTCTTGTGTATAGAATGAAATTCCTTTCTTCCCAGAAGGAAGGTCTATGTGAGAACAGAATGCTGTGAGCCTAACTACTTTGGTTTTATATAATTTTATTTGGAAATATCCAAAATGAAGATAAAATAAATGACAGCATTGTAACCTGACTGACCACTCAACAATCCAGGCAAGTATAAGCCATATTTTCTCACACTCAAATTTACCATTACAGTGTGATAAATAGTATTTTCATGATCCTGAAGACTTTATATGCCTTTCTACCTTCCTGATTTGTTATCGGGAGGATTTTTATATTGGAGCAAATAGAATTCCATATTTCAAACATTTAGAAGAAAAGAATTAGAATGATATGAGAGTGATTTAATATTTGTTTTCAGACTTTTTTAAAAAAAGGATATTTAGTGGTTTACTATATGGGAGACATGCCAAGAATTTGTCAGCTTTCCTCAAGCTAATAAAGGAGTACACTTAAATGATTTTAATCTCAACCTTCTAAAACAATGCCACCACTTCCTATGATATTGTTTTATCTTCCAATTCATTCTAGCATCCTGTTTACAGCTTTTTTTTCTTTACCCTTACAAATGTTTATTAGGTTTTGGCATTGAGAAATTAATCTGCTAATAATACTCATATATCCTTCCTGTTCTATATGAATATCATCCTTTCCAATAGCATTTGAAGCTTTGTTGAGGCTTTTTTCCCCCTGAACTTTTGTTCATTTTTTCCCCTTGGACACATTAGACATATATTTATCCTTCAGCACTATGTTTGTTCTCAGCTGCTCCAGTGTCTTAATGAGATCCTCTGATTTCTCTTTCACATCCTCTTCAGTGATGACTGGGAGTTCCCTCCTTGTTTGCTCCACTTCCTGGATTACTACCATCTGCAGCTCTTTGGAAGTGTTGCTTTTATTTTTCCTGTCCAAGTCATCTGTGCAAATCATTAAAGTTTGAGGCTCACATTTGATAATTGGCTGACTCAATGAACAATGCTTCCAGCTTACTCTTCTTCAGGGTCTTTGAATGTGTGACTTTTAAGTTCATTTATTACTTGTGGAAGATGAAACCTGGAACCTAAAGACTTCCTGTTTATGCATAGGCCAGAGCTATCTTGCACCCTGGCAAGACAGACATCCTCAAGCATGTCTGCCAAAATAAACCCATGATGACCCAGGGAATCACCTTTGGGGACAAGAGAATCATATGATTGTTTGACTTACCATATCTCACCTGACACTCTAAGTAAAGGGAACAAACATAGTCCTAGATATGGGTTTTGTGCTTTGGATATAGTGTGAGAAGGTAAGATCATTTTTCACTGGCCCACCAATAGTCAGCAATTTTTGAGGCAGCATGATACAATAGAACAAATATTGGGTCTGCTTTTGAAATTTTCCTCTCCTGCTTAATTCCTGGGTGATCATGAGTAGGTCACTGAACCTCTGAAAACCTTTGTTTTCTCATCTGTAAAATTAGGGCCTTGAACTAGATGTCCTCTAAAGTCACTTTCAGATCTAGATTGATAGACCTATAGATAACACCAAAGATGGTGGTGGGGAACACCATTAAATGCAAAGATCCTTTCCTATGAATCCAACCTCTAGTAATTCGAAGATGACAATTAGGATACTATTCCAGAGTCGACCTCCTACCCTCCCACTAGTTGATTTAGTCCAAACCTCTCACTTTATAAATGAGGAAACAGAAACAGAAGCTTAGAGAGGGTAAAAGGGATGCCAAAGCCTATCCACTCAATTTGTGGCAGAATTGGGGCAAAAACTGAAGTATTCTAATTCCTGGTTCAGGATTCTTTCTACTAAACCATACTGAACACTCCTTCTCCCACCCCAATGCATTCTGCCTCTCATTTTCATGCTGAATGGTTTTTGATAAAATGCTGAATATCTTGGGGTAAAAGTGGAATTCTTCTCATTCTTCACAAAGCAAGCTGGACAGATTTGCATTATGTTAAGCCAACAGCCAGGGTTTCTTTTTAATTAAATTAGATTCTTTAATTGAACAAAATCTATTTTCTCTTCCTCCTATATCCTCCCCTTCTCCATTAAAAAATATCTTCAATATATTAGAGTGACCTGGGTTCTTGAATGAACCATGGGTGATCTTCAACTTCAGAGATTATATGATTCAATTAACTCACAACCATATTACATTACTGAAGATTACTGAAATTGAGGCTATAGCTTTGTTTCTGAGAAAATGTGGGGGGTCCATTAAAAGAAATATGCATTTACCCCAAAAAGAGAGGAAAGAAGGAACAAATGAACAAACGAATGAATAAAGGAAGGAAGGAAGTGATAGAGGGAAGGAAGGGATGAACGGAAGGTAGGAACTGAGGGAAGGAATAAGGGAAGGAATGAGCAAAGGAAGGAGGGAAGTAGGGAAGGGAAAGAAAATGGGAGAAAGAAAAAGAAATCCTTTGTCCAACTATTCTTATTCTGAACTCTGAGCATATCACTTCTCAAACCGAAGGTGGAGAGCATGTTTCATCAACCATCATATGAAGTCATTGTTAGTCATTGTCTCAAACATAGTTCTTAAGTCTTTGAAAATTATGTGTCGTTACAATATTGTTGTTACTATATAAATTGCTCTCCTGGTTCTACTTACTTTACTTTGTATCAGTCATACAGATCTTCCCATGTTTCTTTGACACTGTCCCCTTCATCATTTATTTAGCACAATAGTATTCTATCACATTCATAGACTATGATTTATTGAGCACTTCCTCCTTTGATGAATACTTCCTTAGTTTCCAGTTCCACTACAAAAAGATCTGCTGAAAATATTTTTCTACATATTTGTACATGTTTCCTTTTTCTTTGATCTCTTTGGGGGTATAGGCCTAGTAGTAGTACCACTGGATAAATGGCTCTGCCCAGTTTTACCATAAAGTTCCAGATTGCTTCCCAGAATGGCAGAATCAATTCATCGATCCACCAACAGTACATTCACATGCCTGTTTTCATTCAGCCCCTGAAACATTTGTTGTTTTCCTTTTTAATCATCTTTGTCAATATGATTTGTGTGAGATAAACTCTCAGAGTTGTTTTAATTTGCCTTTCTCTAATTAGTGATTTAGAGCATTTTTTACATTTAGCTGTTTCCAAAAATGATAAATCACTACTGCTCCTTTCTTCTTCTGAACTTACCTCAAGTTCCTCAAAAACCAATGAACAGATGTCCAGCTCCCTATTAGAGTCTTTATTGTGATCCTTTAATAGCTAGAGAATAATTTGGAGAACTAGAGCCCCATGACCAGGTCAAGAAACTGCTCAGCCTTCCAGAAATCCTAGGAAATAGGAGTAAATTTGATATGGAGTCTTCCTCAGTTCACTGTCATACTCCAGAGTGGGTCAGAGCCATCTTTCTTTTTTGTTTAAAACTCCACCTTCTATCTTAGAATCAATTCTAAGACAGAAGAGCAGCCAGGCAAGGCAAGGGCTAGGGAACTGAGGCCAGAACCATCTTGATCCAGCATGTGGAAAGGATAGAGCCATTTATTATCTATAACACAGCCAGGTAGTATAGGAGAGAGAGACTGGCCCTCCCAGTCAAGATTCCAGCCTCACTTCTGACTCTTTCTGACTGACCCATTTGTTGATATTCAGTTTTCAGTGGTGTCCAGCACATTTTATGACCCCATTGGGGTTTTCTTTGCAAAGATACTGGAATGGTTTTCCATTTCCTTTTCCAGCTCATTTAATAGATGAGGAACTGAGACGAAGAAGGTTAAGTGATTTGCTCAAAGTGGCACGACTAATAAGTGTCTCAAGCCAGATTTGATCCCAAGAAGAGGAGTCTTCCTCACTCTAAGCTTGGCATTCTATCCATTCCATCATGACTTACCTGCCATGTACTAACCCATAGCAAGTTATTTAACTCATCAATGCTCAAAGCAACTAAGAATATAAGTTTTAGAAATGATACTTATTTATATCAATAGAGGGTATTTCCTCACCAAGGAATAACTAGTGAAATCACGGGTCCTGTCCCCTAATCATATTGTTACATCATTATATGTAATTATCACAATATAATGATATTATTTTGTGCAGTTCTTGAATTTTTTATGATGTATAAATCTTATATACTGGGAAAGATGATAGACTCCCTCTATGAGTATAAGAGCTATGTTATGGACTTCTTCTGAATCCCTTAATGTATCCAGCCCAGCACTGGGCACAGAGTAATGATTCATAAAGTGCTTATTGAATTAAAACAGGACAACTGAGTACTCTTACTATTTTCTGGTAGGACAAAAGGTGGGAGGAGCAGCCAATGCCCTCAAGGAACCAAGAAAGACAGTATAGGGGCAGGGTCAGAGACAGAAGCAATCAAGAGAACAGAAAAGAGTCTCAACCATGTTCCCAGATTTGTTTGGGCCTTAAAACACTTTCCAAAGTCCTCTGTACTGCACATATACTAAAGGAAATGATCCTTTCTTTGGGTAGAAATAGAAGGGCTTTGACATATACAAACCCCAAGCAGGCTTCTTGTCCTCACCCACTGCCTCTGCCCCTTCCTTCTAAAAACAGAGGGAAGAATTGAACTTACTGGTGGCCCATTGGCTGGAGAGTTGGGTCTGGAGTTAGGAAGCCCTGAGTTCAAATCTAATCTGAGACACTTAACTAGCTATTTAACAATGGGCAAGTCCATAACTGGAGATCATGAGGTTTCTTCCTGCCTTAACATCCTAATGAGGATGGATGTATTCATTAGAAGTTGGGAAATGGATAGGATGCATTGTCACAACAGAAGACCTTGGATATCTAATAGAATTTGCTCATCTCTAAGAAAAAGATATTCCATCCCTTCCTTAGCTCACATATTTTCCCCCAGGGCCCAGGCTCACAGAGAATCCACTCAGTTCTTCCCTTCACCCGCAGATAGATGGCACATTTAGAAGCCATTCTGCAAAATGTCAGAGCATGTCACCCTTGGTAGTGGAATTCTAGTCATCTCCTGAGAGTTTCTAAAGTCCTAAGATGAGCTTCTCAACCTCAAGCCCTGGGTTTGCAGTAGTTCTCTTGTGTGAACTCCCAGAATAACTCTTGAGGTTTGTTGTTTTTCTCCAACTAATGTCAAATGGCTGGCCTGTAATTTTCTCAATTTCAAGTGAATTTCCACCACCCCCCAACTGCCTGAGTCAATTGTACTTGTGAAAATATTCCCAATTTCAACCTCACTTCCTCTGTCATTGAGCAAGATAGTGTGTATGGTAAAAGCTTGATAATTGTAAATGCTTCTGACATTTTCACTTTGCTAGATGCCAGTTTTTCATTTGATTCCCTCTTCTTTCTTATAAAGACAAATTAGAGAGCAAGAGTTTTCTAACCTCTAGCTTAGTTATTTCTTTATCTTCTGGTTTTCTGATACTGCTTTGTACTATTGTTCTTGGACCTTTTAAAGCCATGGAATTTTTGAGGTAGAAAAGATGTATGCGTGTATGTTTTGTAAGTTTGCCACTGCATTCTGCCAGGGTGGGAAAAAATCTAGAAATAGTAAGTATTTCTGGTTGCCTACATAATTTTTATATGTTTTAAATTATAAGAACACAAATTGAGTGTTAGAAGAGACCTTAGATGTCAAGTCCAATCCCTTCATTTTAAAGATGAAGAAACTGAGGCCAGGTCTTCCTGATTCCAGGTTCAACACTCTCTAGACTATAGCAGCTACTTCTCTAATCCATTCAGACATTGCCCTTGAAACCGATCTGCTCTCTCCATTTATGATAATAGAAGTTTATTCTAGTGATAGTGGTTGACAACCTTTCCCAGGATCTCAATCATCTGCCCATTCCAGATGGACAGGAGCCTCAGGGTAACCTGCTACATGCCTCCTGAGCCAGAATTTGCAGCTGTGTATTCAGTTTTTAATCTAAAGAATAAGAATAAAGCAGAAGTTCGGTTAAAGCAATAGGTGACTCTGAAACCGCATTTGATCTAACAGGCATTTAAACCCCCTTTCTCCTAAAGTTTTTATGCCATAATAAGCATAAAACTTTTCTTTGTTCTACTTTCCTGCCTAGATTCTAGTAAAAGTGCTACTAGGCCACGATGAAGAGGCCAGATGAACAGAAAAGGAGGAAGACAGAAAAGTCATGACAGTAGATTAGACAATCTATACAATGGAAATTGGATCAGGACTCTGAAGAATGATAATAGAGTAGGACATGGGAGTAGCTCCCAGTTCTCCTGAGATTCTGCCCTCCTACTTCTTAGGGACTTCACTATTAGCAAATGTGCCCCTTTATTCTGACCTCCTACTTCTATCTCAAAGCATCCAAGAAGTAAAAACACAGCTCCTCTTCCTAACAGAAATATGGGCACTAGTGAGCCGAGATAAGGAGTTAAATGAGAGAGAGAGCGAGAGAGAGAGAGAGAGAGAGAGAGAGAGAGATGGCATTCAAGGTTAGAAGTTAGAAGTTCCTTACCTTTTTTTGGGACCATGATTATTCCCAAGGGGAAATGTTTATATTTCTGCATAGGCTTAAACTAAAAATGAAAAGGTCCTCTGGTTCTTTGGAAAGATGAGAAAATTGAGTCCCAGAAAGGTTAAAGAATCATTGAAAGATCCATGGGCTTAGAGCTAGAAGAGAAAATACAGGCCATCTAGTCCAACCACTTCATTTTATAAATGAGCAAACTGATGTCCAAGAAGGTTAAAATAACACAGGTTGTAATTATATGATCCCAACCTAAAACATTAATTTTCATTTTCAAAATCCCTAATAAAGGGTTATCTAGCCTTTGCTTGGGGCAGTTAGGTGGCACAATACTAAGTACTGAACCTAGAGTCAGGAAGGCTCATCTTCCTGAATTCAAATCTGGCCCCAATTTTAATACTTAATAGTTGTATGACTCTGGGCAAATCACATAACCCTGTTTGCCTCAGTTTCCTCACCTGTCAAAAGAGCTGGAGAAGGAAATGCCAAACCACTCTTATACCTCTGCCAAGAAAACCCCAAATGGGGTCATGAAGAAATGGACATGACTAGAAAGGACTCAACAACAACAACAGCCTTTGCCTAGACTCCTTCAGTGATGGTAGAGTCATTGTCTACTGAGGAAGTCCTTTCTATTTTCAGGCACCACGGAGGATAGGAATAGTCTATAATCTGGACATAGATTCAGTATAAATAACTAGTCCTTGTTAGGACAGTCATACTTTGATAGAAAGGAAGCAGCAGGAGATGTCAATAGCCAAAATGAGGGCATCAGTTTTTTACCATCCACCTGTAAATTAAGTACAGCTCAGGAAAAGTGACCTGGTGTTCCAGAACTGGATCTTGTTCTGTAGCTAATTTTACTAGGAACGGAGGTGGCAAGAAAGGTGCAAGAGACTTCTCTGGGGCAGAGCAATACAGCTCTAGGCATTAACATTATATATCTATATAGTATATAGAGTCTTTCCTAATGTATACTCTGTCCTTGGAACAAGTCTTGTGCATTGGCCTGTACTAAAAGTTGATTGAGATCTTAGGCACATAATACACTAAAGTGCTGTGCAATGATGAATCTGTGCCAAGAATCAGCCCTTAATGTCTTCTGAGCCTTTTCCTACTATCTGGGGAAAGGGTATGCTGGTGAATATTTAACCACCTGTTCTTTGAAAAACTATGCACAAAACATATTTTAAATTTTAATTTACATTAAAGTGTTCTCTGTCACTTTCTTAAGTCTAGACAATCAAAAACCAACAAATCAAGTCCCGATTTGTAGCATTTGCTGATTTCTTAAATGTAAATATTCAAGAAGATTTAACAATTGGCTCAGAGGTGGAATCTGGCTCCAATGCAACTTTGATCATGGGCGTCTTTGTGTTAGAGGTTATGGGCCTAATATTGACCTAACAAACTATGCTCACTAACATGCCTTGATAAAATTTAAATATAATGAATTGTACCCATCGCCACCCCAACTACCCTCTTTCTATAAAGATTTCCAGGTGTCCTTAGAGAAAGTAGGACAAGAGGATTAACTGCCTAAATTCCTTTGCAACAGCAATAAAAACAACTTTCCTTGAATGATGGTTTAGAAATCCTTGAGGCAAACCAGAAATATCTTATTGCCCTTGGTTGCATCATTCAGTTTGTTATTAATCACTACACATTAATTTTTCTGTATCTCCAAGTTTAACTTGCCAAGTTAAGACTGTCGAGTTATTCTTGCCCTTCACTACAAACTTAACTCCTCCATACTGAAAATGGGCAAAGTAAGAAATTTTTCCTCCTGTCTTTTCCATGACCAAAAACCAGATCCATCATTCCTGGGACCACCACCGTACTTAAACAATACTTTTTTGAGACTACGTAATCACTAAAATGAATAATATGGAAACAGGTTTTGAGTGATAATATGTTTATAACACAGTGAAATCGCTTGTCAGCTTCCAGAGAGGGGAGGAAAGAGAGGAGAGAGACAACAAGAATAATGTAACCATGGAAAAATATTTTAAAATTAAATTAAATTTTAATTTTTAAAAAGTACCTTTTTGCCATATAGTTCATGTGCTAGTCAAATGCTCAAGAAATTCCCTGGCTTTATTTGTCCAATTTATCTTTATTATTGTCATAAGCATTGACTAATTTCTTGTGCTAGGCCCTTCATAGTATCCATGAAGATATATTTATGTAGGTGTGGGCATGTATGCACATTGGTGAGGGAAGGAGTCATGGCCATAAACCACTAAGAAGAGGGACAGGAGAAGGTAAAAATGATACTATCTTATTGATCAAGTAGCTCCCTTCAGATGCTTTACCAAGATTACTCCAAGATAGTCACAGAACTAGCTTTACTACAGATTCTGAACATAGTCTACAGAGTCCTAGCAAAAAAAAAAAATCTTGCTACCTTAGATCCCAAGTTCCAAAAAGTAGTAGATACTCATCTCAGCTCTGTCCTCTCCCATAGGAGGGAAAGAAAGTCCATTCTCTCCACATAGAACAGAAGAGAGCCCAACTTTACCACAAAGGAAAGAAGGCAAAATCTTCAATATCATCAAAAAGCATTTACTGGGGGGTGAGTAGGTAACTCAGTAGACTGAGAGCCAGCCTTGGAGATGGNTCTGACCAAGGGGTTTCAGGTCTACCCCAGATAGAAACATTTCACATCTCTATAATCTGAACACACTCATTTTAATCTTTTTTCTTTAGTTATTCAGAGAGAGAAAGAAAAAAAAAGAAATGGCTCAACTAAGATGATAATCACTGAGCATTAAAGTGAGATGGCTTAATTAAAAGACAACAGACATTGTTCGCAAGTTTGCTTAAATGGAAGGGGAAGTCTCTGAACGTGCCACATTTCATCTCCCATTGCAGCTTCCATATTGTTAACTTCAGTTCTTTCATTCAATTTAGGTTAGTAAATCAAAGATTTGTGCTTTCATTGAGGTGTGAGGATCCTACACAAAGGCAGATCAGAAAACCTTTCTATTAGATTATTGACATTTACATTAGATTAAAATTTTCTTGAAGGCAGGAACTGTCTTTTTCATCTTTTTGTATTCCTAGCACTAAGCACAGTCCCTGGCATATAATGGGTGCTTAATAAATGTTCATTGATTCATCAAAATAATTTAACCTGACTCTTTTAGACTCTAATTTTACTGGTGTCCTCAAGACCAGAGTGGTTAAAAGTGTGACCCAGTGGCCAACATTCCTAAATGTGGCCAGAACCAGATTAAGAGTGTCACTGAGAAGTGTTTAACAAGAATACATAAAAATACAATAAAACATAAATAATATTATACTAGATTAGTATGTTCTTACAGGGATACTTATGTCTGAATTATTGTTATTGTCATCTTAGTCATGTCCAATTCTTCATGGCCCTTTTTGAGTTTTCTTGGCAAAGATACTGGAGTGGTTCGCCATTTCCTTTTCCAGCTCATTTGATAGATGAAGAAACTGAGGCCAAACAGGGATAAGCAACTTGTAGTAAGAGCCTGAGGCCAGATTTGAAGTTGGATCTTTCTAACCACTGCATGAACCACAGAGCTGCCCTTAAGTCTGGCTTAGTGGCCCCATTTCTATTAGATTTTGAAACCACTGCTCTAGGCAATGCTGCCTCAAATTTGCTTGTCTCGACCTGTAATTTCATTGAAGGGAATGCTATTGAAAAAAAATCGCTCAATCATTTTAGACCAGCAACTATTCTGCAATTTCTATTATTAGAAGGTAGCCTGAGCCACTGAGAACAGGTCAGAGTCAGGACTTAAACCTAGACCACTGAAAATCAGAGAGTTCCTCTAATTTATTTGGCATTCATCTTTTTCTCTCTCTCTTTCTTTTTTAAAACGTTTATCTACTGTCTTAGAATCAATACAAAATATCAGTTCCTAGGCAGAAAAGCAATAAGAGCTAGGCAACTGCGGTTAAGTGACAGGGTTACACAGCTAGGAGTGTCTGAGGCCAAATTTGAACCCAAGATTTCTTGTCTCTAGGTCTGATGCTTTATCCACTGAACCACCCAGCTGCCCTGGTTAACATTCTTATTCCTCATTCATCCTTGTTTGTTTTGTTTTAGTCTTTTGACAGTTGTCACTTAAAGCATCTTTTCAACCAATGCCAAATTCTTATCTGTTTTCTCATACCTTCCCTTATCTTTAGGCCATTTCCCCTAACTTCTTTAGGATCAGTTCATCATTGCCACCGGCAAACACGAAGTTGTTTTCTGGAGATAACTCTTCAGTTCTTTCTTGCTATAGTATGCCTGGCTTTCATATCTTTGTTCAAATCCATCTCAATTTACTCTCTCAGTAATGTCCACCACAGAGAAACAGTTTAGATTTTTTTCTGTCAAAAAAAGCTTACTACATGTAACTACAGGAAATATTCTTAATTAATTAATTAATTGAAATTTTAAATTTAAAAAAATAAAATGAAATAAAACAACTTACTAAATTGCTAGTACTCCCTGGCATTTTTAAAAACCACTACCTTCTGTCTTAGAATCAATATTAAGTTTTGGTTCTAAGGTAGAAGAGCAGTAAGAGCTAGGCAAAGTGGGTGAAGTGCCCAGGGCCACACAGCTAGGAAGGCTTTGAGGTCAATTTTGAACCCAGGACCTTCCATCTGCAGGCCTGGCTCTCTATCCACTGGGCCACCTAGCTGTTCCTCCCTTACATTTTTTGAAAATCTGCATTTCCTTCTCCTCCTTTCCAAGGCTAGTTCTTCCTGGTTGTCTTTTCCTCTCTTTTATGACCAAGAAAAAAAAATCAAGTGCCATGGAAAGAATGCTGGCTTTGGAGTCAAGAAGACCTAAAATTCAGATCCTGCCTCAAACTCTTACCTTTGCAATCCTGGGAAAGTCACTGAACTTCCATGGGCTTTCTTTTCTCTATCTGTAAAATCAAATAAAACAAAGAAATAATACAAAATGTTCCAAAAGTCTTAGAGCCTTCTTTAGCTCAAAAGCTTGAGTTTTGGGGACACTCTGTCCCCAAAGTATATAAGACATGTTGTAAGCCATAAGCACCATATAAATATTAGGTATTATCATCATGGTGATGATGGACATGACGACGATAGTAGTTTTCCCAAGGAGGACAGACAAAACTTCATCATGCTTAACCAGTGGGCAGAGTTTATAAGGCTAAAACTGCCTGATTTTAGTTTCCTTTGTCGCAGTTCTTAGAATTATAGAATATTAGAGTTGGAAGGTACCTTAGAGGGTATCCCCATCCCAGGCGGGAGTCAGAATGACTATGGAAAGGAACCCCCTTGTAAACTGAGAACAAGAGCTTTCCTTCAATGAAATTATAGGTCAAGACAAGCAAATGCTTAGAGATCATGGTCTAGAGCAGTGGTGTCAAACCCAAATAGAAATAAGGTCATTAATCCAAAAAGAGGGGTAGCTAGATGGTGTAATAGAGTGCCAAGAAGTACCTAAATTGGGTGGAGATAGAAATAAATGAAGATGGCAGCCCTTCTCTTCTGCACCCCATTCCTGTTACCTCTATTTCCAAGTGTTCTCTGTTTAGCCCATACTTGAGATGAGTGAGTACTGAAGTTGATTAAATGATAAGGAATAGGGACTCCCCCCCCCCCCAGAAAGAGTTAGAGGGCAAATTCTTTTTATTTTAAACCTTTACTTTCTGTTTTAGTAACAAGTCCAAGATAGAAGGGCAAGGGCTAGTCAAACAGAGTTAAGTGATCTGCTCTGAGTCATACAACTGGGAAATTAGGGAACAAATTCTTAATTCAAACACTCAGAAGGTGAGGTCCTGGAAAACTAAAATGATTGGGGAAAGAGATCATAAGGAAAAAGACTTGTACAAAAATATTTATAGCCATACTCTTTGTGGTGGCAAAAAATTGGAAAATGAGGGAATGCCCTTCCATTGGGGAATGGCTGAACAAATTGTGGTATCTGATGGTGAGGGAATATTATTGTACTGAAGGGAATAAAGAACTGGAGGAATTCCATGTGAACTGGAAAGACCTCCAGGAATTGATATAAAGTGAAAGGAGCAGAACCAGGAGAACATTATACACAGAGATGGACACACTGTGGCACAATTGAATGGACTTCTCTACTAGCAGCAATGCAAGGATCCAGGACAATTCTGAGGGTCTTATGAGAAAGAAAACTATCCACATTCAGAGGAAGAATTGTGGGAGCAGAAACACAGAAGAAAAGCAACTGCTTGATCACATGCGTTGATGGGGATATGTTTGGGGATGCAGACTCTAAATGATCACCCTAGTGCAAATATCAGTAATATGGAAATAGGTCTTGATCAGTGACACATGTAAAACCCAGTGGAATTGCTAGTTGGCTACAGGAGAAGGGTAGGGGTAGGAGAGGGGGAGGGAAAGAACATGAATCATGTACCCATGGGAAAATATTCTAAATAATCAATTAAATAAATTTTTCCAAAAAATAAAATAAAATAAAACAAAAATAAATAAATAGAATAAATAGAATAAAATGATCGGGGACCTAGAACAATAAGCTAGGGTCTATGAAGCCTTTAGTACCAGAGTTAACTGGATAGGTTCCCCCTCCACTTGCCTGAAGCATCCATCTATATGAGAGCTGCAAGGCTACTTCCCTCTCCTTTCATTGAATTCTTAACTCTCTTAAATTGTGTTCTCTCTATAAGACACAACGGTCAGCTCTAGGCCCTGTCATCCCATGATTTCCTTAAGTATCTCTAGGAGTGGGATAAGAGTCTCAATTCGGCATCAAGTTATCACATTTCCCATCTCCTGGGGAAAAACAAAACTATTGGCTATGGGTCTTTGGGTCTATTTCCTGCTGCCACTTTTCTACTCCTCCTTTGACCTAACTCATTCAGCCATCATTTGCCTCTATCCTTTATTCCAGTCCCCAGCAGCATCTTCTAGGCCACTGAGTCTCAGTATGAGCCAAAGGGAGATCGCAAGGCATCCTAGACTTCCACTTAGGGAATGTTGCTATAGGAAAATGAAGTTTCCTTATTATCATTCTGGATGTAGCCCAGTGTTCCAGTTAATAATGTTAATAATGGATTAATGTCCCTTGAGTCTTGTTCTTATTTTTCTTATTCATTGGTATTGGCATTCATTTTTGTGTTGTAGTTCCCACTTGGGGTTTTGGCATTAAAGGTGGAATATTAAAGACTATTGCACCATATGGCAACTCCCAGCAGGGAACTAGCTCTTAAATTCTCAACTGATGTCAGCTAATTGTTTTTTAAAGTCAAAGGCCAAGTGATTACTGCCTGGCGAGAGTAAACATTTTCAGTACAGGCAAAGGAATGGTCTTTATTACATGAACAATGATTTGTTCCTTATCACTTGCTGAGTCAGATTCTTCTCTCCAAAGTGGAAAGGGAAAGATTAGTTTTAAAGGCACAGAGGGTCCTCCTTGCCCAGACCTTCAGAGTCTATATATAGAATTAGGTGGTCAATCTGTTCTCAGATACTTCCTAGCTGAGTGACCCTGGGCAAGTCACTTAACCCACCATTGCCTAGCCCTTAATGCTCTTCTGCCTTAGAACCAATACATGGTAGTATGGGTTTAGAAAAAAAGAATAGAGTCAGATAGCCTAAAGGGAACATGAGCAAAATATATTTAAGGCATGAACGGAAGGGGCTGCTTCTATCTAAATATATATAATAATAATTAGAGAAATGCAAATCAAAACAACTCTGAGGTACCACCTCACACCTTACAGATTGGCTAACATAACAGCAAAGGAAAGTGATAAATGTTGGAGGGGATGTGGCAAAATTGGGACATTAATGCATTGCTGGTGGAATTGTGAACAGATCCAACCATTCTGGATGGCAATTTGGAACTATGCTCAAAGGGCTATAAAAGACTGTCTGCCCTTTGATCCAGCCGTACCACTGCTGGGTTTATACCCCAAAGAGATCATAAGAAAAAAGACTTATACAAAAATATTTATAACCCCACTCTTTGTGGTGGCAAAAAATTGGAAAATGAGGGGATACCCTTCCATTGGGGAATGGCTAAACAAATCGTTGTATCTGTTGGTGATGGAATACTATTGTGCTCAAAGGAATTATGAACTGGAGGAATTCCATGTGAACTGGAAAGACCTCCAGGAATTGATGCAGAGTGAAAGGAGCAGAGCCAGAAGAACATTGTACACAGAGACTGATACACTGTGGTAAAATCGAACATAATGGACTTCTCTACTAGCAGCAATGCAAAAATCCAGGACAATTCTGAGGGTCTTATGAGAAAGAAAACTATCCACATTCAGAGGAAGAATTGTGGGAGCAGAAACACAGAAGAAAAGCAACTGCTTGATCACATGGGTTGATGGGGATATGATTGAGGATGCAGACTCTAAATGATCACCCTAGTGCAAATGTCAGTAATATGGAAATAGGTCTTGATCAGTGACACATGTAAAACCCAGTGGAATTGCTAGTTGGCTATGGGGGGAGGGGAGGTTTGGGGGAAAGGGAAAGAACATGAATCATGTAACCATGGGAAAATATTCTAAATTTTAAAAATATTAAAAGTAAATAAATATATGTCATATATATAACCATCATTTTACATAACTATCATATGATAACTATATATATATATATATATATATAACTATCATTTTATTTTATCATCATTTGCCTCTAGGAAAGGAGGTTCACCTGCTCATCTTGCTGGATGAGATTCTTTTATTCTCAGCTAATGAACAGACAATAGGCAAGGTCCTTTTTTGTCTCTCTTTAGAAAGGCACTGTGGGGGCAGCTGGGTGGCTCAGTGGATTGAGAGCCAGACCTAGAGACAGGAGGTCCTAGGTTCAAATCCGGCCTCAGACACTTCCCAAATGTGTGACCCTGGGCAAGTCACTTGACCCCCATTGCCCACCCTTACCACTCTTCTACCTATAAGTCAATACACAGAAGTTAAGGGTTTAAAAAAAAAATTAAAAAAAAAAAAAAAGAAAGGCACTGTGGCACAATGGAAAATGTAATGGTTTTAGAGTCAGAAAACCTGTGTTCAAATCCTAGCTCTTCCACTTACTAACTATAGGACTGGGAATAAGTTTCTGGGCTTCCATTTCCTCATATGTGAAATGTGGGATTGGGGCTAGGTGATTTCTAAGTTCCTTTCTCCCTCTAAATTGACAATTCTATAATTCGCAAAGACTGTTGGTTCTAGGCACTATGGGGAACTTTTCAGCTACTGCTAACTTCTTGGAAGTAGAAGCTAGGGTTGGTCTCAAATACTTGGGATGAGAAGCAGGGACAGAATCCCAAGAACAGGAAACTTGAAAATTTGGTTTATCTCTATGGGGAACTCAAACCTTCTCTTTTCTAGTATCAGCCCTTCTGCCTAACCCAGAAACTATAGCTCTCTCATTCACTTCTTTTTTTTAAGATCGTCTATTTTATTGTATTTTTTCCCCAATTACAGGTAGACACAATTTTTCATATTTGTTTTCTGACTTTTTTTTAAACCCTTACCTTGTATCTTAGAATTGGTACTGTGTATTGGTTCCAAGGCAGAAGAGTGGTAGGGATAGGCAGTGGGGGATAACTGACTTGCCCAGGGTCATGCAGCTAGGAGGTGTCTGAGGCCAAATTTGAACCCAGGACCTCCCATATCTAGGACTGGCTCCCAATCCACTGAACCACCTAGCTGCCCTGTTCTCTAACATTTTGTGATCCAAATTCTCCCTTGTCTTCCCTCAACTCTCTCCTCTGCCCTGAGATGGCAAGCAATTCTCTCATTCATTTCTTGAGAACTGATCTAGGCACCTATTTCTATTTCTGCTCTAGACCTTATCTACTCTAGTCCCTGTATTCAATATATCATACCTATGGTAACTGTTGTGAGGGTTTATTTAGTAATTTATTTAGCAATAGTGTTGGACCTAGCAGGAAGGGCTGGAGGATTCCAAGATGGAATAAAGGAACAGGAAGTAGGGCTTGTGCTCTGAGAGGGACTCCATTAGTGGTTGGCACAAACTGTTGCTAGCCCTGGGAGATCTTAGAGTTAAGGAAACCCTGCATCCAGATTCCCTGGGATCCTGAGAGGTGGAGGCTTTCAGCAAGTGGACAAGACCTGCAGAGCTGCACCAAGTGGAGAAGGGGTTTGGGATCTGGTGGACAGCATCTCAAGCACACTCTCTACCTGGGTACCTTGGATCACCTTGGCTCTTGGCATCCTGTGATCATCTTGGATAACCATGAGAACCTCAAAGCCACCCTCAGGCCCATTAGCTGTGCTGGCCAAACCTGGCTGGAACCAGGTTTGAAGCAGCCTTCCCAGTGACTCCAGTACTTCTCCTTTGGGCCCTGCCTGGCTTAGGTCAATTAGATTAGAGTAGTCAAGTCCTCCCCTAGCCCTGTGGTTTGCCCTTTAGGTTTTCAAGTGCAGAATTCCCTATCCCATCCTTTTAGTTACTCACAATTAAACTGTTAAAAACCTTTACTTGCCTGCTGGTTCCATAGACCCTGGCCTAGGGTGAGCTGGGTGACTGCTGGGGCCAACTGCCAATCTTGACAGTTACCAGCTTAGCAGTGAACCTTGGTCTCCCTATCCTGGTTGGTCCTGTCTCTCCTTCAACCCAGTGTGTGTACCCACAAACCATTTAGGTCACATTTTAACATCCCTGGTGCCCAATCTTTTTACAAACTGACCCATGGTATGGCCAAGACTTATGACTTTTCCTAAGATGATTTCCTAGGGGTGTGTGTGTGTGTGTGTGTGTGTGTGTGTGTGTGTGTTTTTCTGGGATGTCAGAGTCCACATTATAGTAGAGTCTTAGCTCCAGCCTAGTGGTAAGTACTATTCCTTGCCCTGAGCTTCAATTGTGCAAATTTCATCATCTATCCCACAGGATAGCAAAATTCTTTTATTGTGATGGATTTTGTTGCTTTTTTAAAATGAACAAATATTTATTTTCTCTCCTACCTGCCTTTCCACCCTCCATTAAGGAAAAGAAAAAAGAAAAACAAAATCATTGTAAGAAATTTGCATAGTTAAACAAAGCAAAATGCCCCATTGGCCATATCCAAAAATGATGACCTCATTCTGCATCTCAAATCCATCATTTCTCTAGTCAGACATAAGTAGTATTCTCCTCATCAATCCTCTGGAATTGAAGGTGGTTACTCTACTGATCAGAATTCTTAAGCCTTTCAAAGTTATTTGTCATTGTGATGGTTAGTTATTGTATAAATTACTCCCTAGATTTTGCTCACTTTACTCTGTATCATTTCATACTAGTCTTTCCAGGTTTCTCTGAGACCATCCCTTTCATAATTTCTTATGGTATGATAGTATCCCATTATATTCATAGATCATACACTCAGCCATTACTCAATTGGTGGACATTCCCTTATTTTCATTTTTTTTTTTGGTGATGAATGTTATTTTTACGAGTACATTGTTGGAAATTCTTTTCCTAGGCTGCTGAAGCTAGAAATGAAATGGTTTAACACCAGTTTCATTCTGGTGAATTAGCTAATGAAAAAAGTACTTGCAACTTGTCCTACTTCAAATTCCTATATCTTTTTATGTATTTTCTTTCTGGCGAATGACCTAGAGGCAGAAGTGAATTTTGGCATATAGTGTGGTTGGTCTGTTGTGGCATATAGTGTGGAAGAGGGAGGGTTTTCAATGTAACTGCAGAGGAGAAAAGAGCATAAAAAGGTAACTGCCCTTGATTGTAGAACAAAAGAACTCTCCCACAGTGTGGTATGGGAACAGGACATAAATGAAGTCCTTATAGAGGGTGTTATAAGAGCAGAGATTAAAGAAAATACTTTTCATAATGGATTTTTCATTATAAAAAAACCTCTTCTAATCAAATCAAGAGAGGCAGTGTAATGGACATAGTACTGAAATTAGAGTAAAAAAGACATGGGTTCAAATGCTGCCTCTGACTTTTCCTGGCTTCCTGACCATAGGCGGCCACTGAATCTCTTTGAGATTTAATTTTCCTGTCTGAAAAAGAGATTTAATAATATATGTAGCATTTTCTTCACAGAATAGTTACAAGGTTTTAAGGAATTAATATAAATGGCTTTGCAAACTCTGAAGTGTCATATACATATCAATAGTTATGATAATAATGATGATGATTACTACTGACCATCTTATAAGTAGAAATAAATCTAATAGAGTGCTTCTCTTTAATGGCATTTTCTGTAATTAGAATTTACTATATAGAAACACTTACTGCAGAGTCTGTCTCTTTAGAAGATAATCTGCGGATAATGACTTAGAAGTTATTCAGAAAGGAAATGGGATCTTTTCTGAGAGAGGTAAAAGGTTCTGTCATTCTTTGGATGAGCAAAGTATTTTGCTGAAGGTAGGAGGTCCATAAGTGAACACTTCACTAGGGATAAGTTGACTAGAAAAGTCAGTGATGATGACTTTTTGTTTCCTGAGTAATTTAAATATAGACAAAAGGTATAGCTATTGATATAAGAAGTGGGATGGGGAGGGTGGGCACTTTGTATTGTGCCAACTACCAAGATTCTTTTTCAGGTTCTAGTTGAAGAAACTGACCTCTAAAGAACCTTCCAATCATGAGATTCTGTGATCCCTGTACCTTCAGTTTAAAAATAAAAATTCATTGTTCTGATTTTAAAAGGCTAACATGCTGAATGAGGTATACTGGAAAAGAATACCAGATGTAGGCTGAGAAGACCTGGGTTCAAATCTCTCCTCTGAGGTCCATAGCATGCTGGGAGCTCTCAAGCCTCTGCTGCAGCAGTAAGGACACCCTAGGGCATAGCTTTCATAACTAGAGCATAGGCAACACCAGGATTCTGGATCAGGGGCAACACCAACAGAAGAGCACCCTAGACTCAACCCTAAGAGTACCAGATCCAGGGAATGAGATCCAGAAATCTATAGCTCCCCTGGGGGCTGTCAAGGCTCTACTGCAATAGTAAGGACATTCCCAGGGCATAAAGAACCAGGGCATAGGCAATGCCTGGATCCCAGGTAAAAGACTACACCTACAAAAAACCAGGGCATAGGCAATGCCTGGATCCCAGGTCAAGGGTTACACCTTCAAAAGAACACCTCAGAGGAGAGAAACTTCCAAAGACTTACCCCAGGGCCAAATAATGAAACCTATCTAACCAGCAGAGAAGAGAGACTCAACAAACTTACAGTCCACAGGCAAACAACAACAACTACTACTACAATAAAAACCAAAGAAAACAAAAGGTTGAAAATAGGAGAAAACAACAGAGAAAGAAGGTAATTATTGAAAGCTTCTACAGGATTAAAGGACAAACTACAGAGCTGGTAAAGATCCAAGGAAATCCAAGCAAAACCTCAAAAAATCCTAGAAATTGGGCTCATGCTCTGGAAGAACTCAAAAAGGAATTAAAAAAAACAAATGACAGGTTAAACAAAATGGGAAAGAGAAAGTGACAATTGAACAACTAGAAAAAGAGATACAAGAAGGTAAGAAAGAACAATGTGCCTTAATAACCAGAACTGACCTACTAGAAAAAGAAACAAAAAATCAAATGAAGAAAAGAGTAACTTGCAAAGAAAAATAGGCCAAATGGAGAAGGAGACTCAAAAGGTCATGGAAGAAAATCAGTCTTTAAAAATTAGAATTGGGCAATTAGAAGCTAATGACTTCGTGAGACATTAAGAAACAATAAAACAAAATCAAAAGAATGAAAAGAATAGAAGACATCTCATTGAAAAAACAAGTGACCTGGAAAATAGATCCAAGAGAGACTATCTAAGAATTATTGGACTACATGAAAGTTATAATAAAAAGAAAACCTAGACATCCTATTACAAGAAATTATCCAAGAAAACTGCCCTGATGTTCTTGAACAAGAAGATAAAATAGAGATTGAAAGATTCCACACATCTCCTCCTGCAATAAATCCCCAAATGGCAATTCCCAGGAATTTTACCAGTGATGGGCAAAAGTATTTCCCATGAGCCAGATCCAGGCCATAGTTTGCCCATCACTACTTAAGCAATTCCCTTTGCTGAGCCCCCACATCCAGATGTACTGATTAGTGAATTGCTTAAGGCAGTGATGGGCAAACTATGGCCTGGATCTGGATCATGGGGAATAGTTTGCCCATCACTGTATAGCCACATTCAAGAGCTCCCAGGCCAAGGAGAAAATACTGCAAGCAGGCAGAAAAAAAAATTCCGATATCATGGAGCCCCAGTCAGGATGACAAAGGATCTGGCACTTCTACATTGAAGGACTAGAACTCTTGGAATATCAAATCCCTCCTCTGTTAATTATTACTTTTGTGACTTTGGGTAAGTCACAACTTCTCAGAGGCTTTATTTCTTTATTGCTAAAAAAGGGAAGTAGACTAGATGTCCCCAAAGGTCTCTTCTAATTCTAAATCTATGATCTTATACTCCTATAAGGCATTTTGCTACCACCGTCATGGGCTTCTGTCTCAGAACTGACCCCTGTTTTCATCTTCTTATTTTGTTGAGACAAATGCACACATCCATCTTGAAATGCTTTTTGGATCCCATTACTTGTAATATGGAAATTGCTTAAAACATACCACACCAGAGAAGTTACATGCAAAATGGAAATATCTGTATGTTCCTCAGATCCATTTCAAGGAATATAATAAATGAAACACAGAACATTTTAAGATGGAATATTTACTTCCAAAGATATAATCACAAATATGCAAACATACCGTCAATAAGGGTATAAAAAAGACATAATCTCCCTCCTTGGTTTATATCTGGATACCTGGGGAGAACAAGAGTATTAAGTTCAGATCCTAATTCAATTCCCATAAAGCATAGTCCCATTTCCAAGTCCAAAAACCTTTTGTTTTAGCCCTACACACTCTGACTTCTCAGGGCTTCCAAGCTGATTGGCTTGTTCCATGTTGGCTTTAATCCTAACTCTAGGATCACCATGGCTTTGAAGGGTAGGTGGAGATCTCCTCAAGCACCTGAAACTGATGACAAAAACACAGAACAGAAATAAACACTCTCAGGCCCATTGGTTCAGTTCAAGGCATGCAGGCTAGGTATAGCAGATGAGTATCTCTCAAAAGAGAACAATTGAAAAAGTGGTGAAAAAGAGAAGGAATGGATCAGTCTCTCCAATTTTAAAGCCACAGGCAGCCAACCAAAAAAGGTTATCTCTACTCATATGATAGGGACTGCCATATAATCTATGCTAGGCAAACTGGGCATGTTCAAAATATGTCCAGAGAAGCCCCGGTTAAATAGAAAATACAGAGTTGGATGTATTTGGAAGAGAGATTAATTTGTATACTTTATCTTATGGGCACTGACACACTCATGAGTCACAACTCACCACAATGTCTGACATAATGGGTGTTCATTCTGCCTTCTTTATAGAGAAAGTCTAATTTTGTCCTAAACTAGTGTCTAGAGGAAGAAGAAATTATCTTTGAGATGAATACCTCTTAGTTCCTTCTGTTTTAGGTATGGTATCTTTAACGGGGACATACTGGACTATAATTCCCATAATGCCTGATTAGAATATCTAGTCCTCAAATCCTGAAACATGTGCCAGGTTGCAGGGAAATGAGCTCCAGGGCAAGGAAGAAGGTGAAAGAGTAAAGAAGCCAAGCAAGTTAAGATTAGGAGGTAAGAAGTTTCATTGTGGTTCTGAACTAGCAGAAGAGGCTTGAACGAGCAAAAAGATACAACAATATGTCGTGTCCACACTAAAAGAAGAGCAATTATAAATCTGTGCCTTTATTTTGTATTTTTTAAACCAATGTCTCTTTCAAAATCTTTGGATTTATACAAGAATACCAAAAGAACCCAGAAAGCTCCTCAATAAGCATTCAACTTGCCAAGCAGAGAGAAATGATGATCAAAGACAACACCATTTAAGACTATAAACTCATATGCAAAATCTTATTAGGAAGAATGATGGACATTTATAAATAATCCCATAAAGCAGAAAAAGACACTGGAGTGGAGGGTAAAACCAGTTTAAAGGAAGCTTGGCAAGATACAAAACTAAGCAAAAGCATCTCAAGGGCATTTAATGACAAAAATGAAAGGAGTACAACAAACAAGAAAAATGGAAAAGATCTATAAAGATTACTATTACAAGCCATTTTCAACCTCAAATCCAGTGGAATTACCATATTTGAATCCTAATATCCCAGTCCTGGATGTGCTTAAAAGGAAGGTATAAAAAGCACTGAAAAGAACAAAGATGGGAAGAAACAGCTTAAATGGACAAAGTACATACAGAGGAAGCCCTTGCTAGAGAAGACACAATATTGAGAGTGCTAAGGAATTAATACCAAAGAAAGGGAAACCAAAGAATAAAACTAACTGCCAACCTATATGCTTATTCTCCCACCTATATAAAATTTTTATGTAAGTTATCTCTACATGAATTATGGGGGTCCTTGACAGGGGCATCAGCCACAAAAGACATTCAGCTATGGACCACATCTTTAACATTTCACAACTGACTAAAACATGTAGAGCAGTACTGCCCTAGGGCAGTACTGAGACCCTCTATGCTCCAAATGGTAGAATCAGATTAAAATGCAATTGAGGAAATATTTAATAAAATAAATAAAAATACATTAGGACATGGTGGCCATATTTCTCTTTGAGTTTGACTTCACTGTAGAAAAAAGAAGATATTGTTCTGCTTATTGTTTGGAGATTATGAAAAAGCATTTGACTTAGTGTAGCAAAATGATGCCTTAAGGGCTCTTTTTCCAACAAAATGCCAATACATCAAAATTATTCAAGATGCCTATGAAAAATGAACAGAAATAACCCTATTCAACAACTTACTACCAGTGACATCCCTCAGGCAAGACACTCCATCTCCAGACTGGGGATTTTCCCTTCCTGTCCTCTATTTCTGAAATTCCCTCCCTTCTCCTCTTCATCTCTTGGTTTCCCTGCCTTCCTTCAATTCCCAGCTAATTTACCTTCTCTGAGAAACCTTTTCCAGATTAACTGATTATTTACCATAAATATTGGGTGAAGCATAAAACAGGTACTACAGGTATTTGTCACAGTGATGGAGGATCCAGCACTGATTCCCAGTTGAAGTAGGCATCTCTGTGTATGATCAAGTCCTCCAGATGCTACTATTTGTGGATGGCATTATTTGTTTCATCTGGCTCCAGAGAACCAGTGAGATTTGAAGCCCTCCTCCTGATAGCCTGTTTGATGGACTCAAGATACAGTATGAGAAAAGTATTTTTAGACATGGTATAACATTGATGTATGTTTGACCATTTTTGTTGTTGTTATAAGGGTTTGGTTTTCTTTTTCAATGAGGGGACAAGAAAAGAGAAAAATAAATGCTTGCAAATAGAAAAAAACAAAACAAAATATTTTTAGAAATTAAAATATAACCTCAACTCTATTGTTATAGAGTTATTATTCAAAAATCTATTTTAACATATTTGTATTCTCAACAGATGCAACTTCCTGGGAAACAACTAATTCCACAGGTCTACTTACAAGCTCTGGTGTTTAGCAGCAATTTCTTTTATTTATCCTAATGACTTCTTGTAAGATTCAAATCCTAATCCTAGTTTTTGTATTCAAGATAAGTTTTTCTTTATATCATACATAATTTCATGATTTTGTAGTCTACAATGCTGTTTAGATTTCCAGACTGCAGTTCTAATCTTTTTAGTCTGATATCCTTTACAAATCATTATTCCTTCTATTTTGTTATTCATACTTCTTGGAACCATTGCCAGGTCTATAATCTTTTTTTTGAATGCAGATATTAAAAATGCTTATTGTCTGCCTTACAGACAACTATTCATTCACTCCTTGTATTCTGGCTGGCTTCTAGGGTTATGGGTGCTGCCAGATTATTTTGCATTTTTTTAAGAAATCTTATCTTTTCTCTTGCCATGTAAGAAAGTTGCTTTCTTCTGATATGGCAAATTGGCTTAAGTTTTCACCTTAACACATAGTTTCTTTTGCTGTTAAAAATTCAAAAATACGTCTCTCTCAAGCTCTTGCCAACTATGTCCTTCACACAGACATGAAGCATTAAGTATCCAATCTTTACAAATGAAGAGAGTCCTAAGCAAATGAACTTTTAGTTTTGAACTACTCTTAAATTACTGTACTTTATAATGACAGGCTATAGAGCTAACTCTAAATAGAACCCAACAAAAAATGTGTCAACAAACTAATAATAGTTATGATTTAATAATTCATAGTGTAATAGTCAATAACATAATAACTACTACTTAAGGATAGTTACCAATTAATTAGGCAATTAGGTGCTACAGAGAATAGTGTAAAGAGTAAAACATGGTTTGGGTTAGACTAAATATTTAAAGGGATAGTCGCCAAGAATTGAATAAATATCAATTCTAAAAATAAATTTTAGCAATTTATTTTTAAAATGTAGGAGATAGTGGAAGTAGAGAGATGAGAAGAGGGTAGAGTAAGAGGTATAGCTTAATATACTACGTAATTTGCTCTGGCCCCTGGCTCAACCCAGGCAGGACTAACTAGTCCTTAGCTAGAGAAGGCTCAGCTTGAGCCAAAGGCCAAGGATGAATGAAGCAAAAGCTTCAGTCACAAAGCCTCTCTTGCAAGGAGAGTTCCTTCAGAAAAATCTAGGAAGAGTCAGTGTTTACCCTCACCATGTGGTAGTACAAAGGGAGAGATTTAAGAACGGTCTCACCAAGGTCTGAGGTCCAGCAGCGTCTCCACTTGAGCTCCAGCTCCAAGAAATAAACAAGAACTGCCTCACAGAAAAAAAAAATCCCTTTTAAAGGTGCTTCTTTTGCATCACTTCCTGTGCCTTCCTCTTAGTTTACATGCCCAATCACAACAATTGCTTTGCTTAGAACTGCCCAGCGGGGCAGTTAGTCAATTCTGATTCATCATCCACTCTTGCACATGTGGGTTACAGACCTCCCCCATTCAAGTGTATGTGGAGTATTTACATTTTTGGTGATTAAATCTAAAAATGGGCAGGGTAGGTTTAATCTCATCACAATAGAGCAACAGGTCTAGAATCAGAAAGATCTGAGTTCAAATCTAACCTCAGACTCTTAGTAGATGTGTGACTAGGAAATTCACTTAACCTATAATTTCCTCACTTCCTCTTCTATAAACTGGGGACACACTAGAGAAAGAAATGACAAGCCAGTCCAGAATCTTTTTAAAAAAATAATATTTTATTTTTCCTCAATTACATATAAAAGCAATTTTTAACATCCATTTAAAATTTTTTTTGTTTTCCAAATTCTCTACCTCTTTCCCACCCTCCTTCTCCAGTATCTTTACCAAGAAAAAACCATGGATGATGTCTTTGGGGTCACATAGAATCAGATACAACTAAACAACAACAACCAACTAATCATTAATAGTAAAATAATTACTAACAAAATAGTTAATTAACAGTAAAAAAAAAAGTTACCAAGGGAGGTCTATCTCTGAAAATGTAGCATAGGGATGTGGCTTGAAGGGAAGCTGAATAGACATTTCTAGCTTCTTCTCTCCCCATCTTTCTCAAGAGAGACTATTTCCTTCAGAAGAGGAAGCAGGAGGACAGAGGCTTGGCCACTCTGCTCCCCTCAGAGAGAGGGACTATTGGAGTAGAATTATATTTATCTGCTCTATTAAATATTATTAGTCTTGGGAATGTGATTCTTTTTTTTCATTTTCATTTTAATTTTGAATATTTTCCCATAGTTACATGTTTCATGTTCTTTCCCTCTCCCCCAAATCCCACCACTACCACCACCCCCGTAGCCAACACACAATTCCACTAGGTTTTGCATGTATCATTGATTAAGTCCTAATTCCATATTATTGATAATTGGACTAGAGTTATTGTTTAGTGTCTACAACTTGGGAATGTGATTCTTTAGGTCCAAGCTAACTTCTGATGACTCTTTGTCATTAATTGGGGAAAGCAGGAGGAGCCAAGTTTTATATCCTTTCCCCATCAGATACCAGGTCTGCAATGAACACACATAGTACTTAACCAAGAATCCTCTTATCCAATTCAATAGAAGAACAAAAATCAGAGAAAGTAAATGTATAAGAATATATACCAGACAATACAGAATGAGGTACTTTCTCATTGAGAGCAAAGTAACTTGGCAAAGTCAGGAGAGACAATCTTAGATCTCACCCAGAAGAAGCTCCCAAAAGACTGTAGAGTAGCAAGCTGGGGATACAGATGTGATGGAAACTGCCAGCTCCTCTCATATCCATTTTTTCTCAAAGTCTTTTCCTTCAGCAATTTAAATAAGGTTGGCATCTCACATCTTTTATCTTGAAGCTAGAATCCAGCAACTACAGTGTCCCAAGATATTAAAGAAAACTGAAGAGCTCTCTTCTCTCTCCTCATCAATTCTACCCTGCTCCTCCTGCAGATGCAGGACATTGATCTCCACCAATAAGGAGAAGGTCCCCTACCAATGGGCTTTGGGACTAGGATTCCATGAACATTCCCCTCATATCTTAAAGTTTACAAAGCTCTTTAGAAGCATTATGCCACTTGAGTCTCGCAACAACTCTAGAAGGTTGCCAAAAGTATAATTCAGAGATATTTCTGGTTCAGTCCTAGACCACCTCAATAAAGGGAATATTGTGATCCAGGACAATTCTGAGGGACTTATGAGAAAGAACACTATTCCTATCCAGAGAAAGAACTGTGGGAGTAGAAACATAGAGGAAAAACAACTGCTTGATCATATGGATCAATGGGGATATGACTGGGGATGTAGACCCTAGTGCAAATATTAATAATATGAAAATAGGTCTGGATCGATGACACATGTAAAACCCAGTGGAATTGCTTGTTGGCTATGAGAGGGGTGAGGGAGGAGGGGAGGGAAAGAACATGATCCATGTAACTATGGGAAAATATTCTTAATTAATTAATTAATTAAATGAACTTAAAAAAATAAAGGGAATATTGCAATAAAGCAAGTCACATAAATTTTTTGGTTTCCCAGTGCATGTAAAAGTTAAATTTCCACTATGCTGGAGTCTATTAATTGTGTAATAACATTATGTCTTTTAAAATGTACATACCTTAATTAAAACTATTTTATTACTAAGAAAAATGTTAACCATCTCCTGAGCCTTCAGAGATTCACGACCTTTTTGCTGGTTGAGGGTCTTGCCTCAAGGTCAGTGGCTGCTGACTGATCAGGGTTGTGGTTGCTGAAGGCTGACAGCAATGTATTTTGCCCTATTGATTGACTCTTCCTTTCCCTTGAACATTTAAAAGCTAGTGTAGGGTTATTGATTGACCTAATTTCAATGTTGTTGCGTCTCAGGGAATAGGGAAGCCCAAGGAGAGGGAGAAAAATAGGAACCACTTTTCTGTCAAGCAGTCAGAACATACGCAGCATTTATTAAGTTTGCCATGTTATCTGGGCATGTTTTGTGGCACCCCCAAACAATTATAATAGTAACATCAAAGATCATACATCACCATAACAGATATAATAATAATGGAAAAATTTGAAATATTGAGAGAATTTCCAAAATGTGAAACAGAGGCATGATGTGAGCACATATTATTGAAAAAATAGTACCCATAAGCTTGTTTGATGACGGGTTGCCACAAACTTTCCATTTGTGAAAAAGCACAAAATCTTTGAAAAGCAATAAAGCAAAGTACAATAAAAAAAGGTAGGTTTTATGTATGGGTGATAGTATTCCCGTTTTTGCAGTTGGGGAAATTGAGAATCAGAGAGGTTTAAGTGATTCACTTCTGGCCACACAGCTAATAAGTCTCAGAGACAAGAGTTCGAACCCAAGTCTTCCTGATTCCGAGCCCAGTACTCTTACCTCTCCACAGATTACTAGGTTGGTTATAATATAGTGTTTAGTGGTCACACCATTCTGATAGGAAAAAAGTGATAGGGAAAAAGAACAAAATTTACTTTCAGATTAAGAATCAAAGATACAGAATCAAAGCAAAAACATGCTTGTTGGTCAGAAATGGACAGCTAAATAAATGTCTGGAAGAATAGCAACAGCTGTTCTCTCTTCTCTCTCATTATTTCGAGATGGCACTGTTTAATGCTTCTCAATAGAGGAGCATACATTGTAGATAACATGATCAGAGATCTATGGGTTGTTCTTCTGTTAAAAATAAATAGAAAACCACAGATGATTTCTGGGCTGACTGAAGAAATTGCAAACTGTCCCCACTCACAACCAGAAACGCCACTCCTCTCCCTTTCCCCACCCCAATTTGTTTCTCCTCTGGTCAAATAAAATTCAGACAATTGAATTTTGAATTTGTCTGCAAAACTGCCTCAGGGAAACAATCCTGGCCAAATAAGCTCATGGCTGAATTTTGCAAAACATTATGCAGACGAGAGCAGAATTTATATTATTATCTAGTATATGTCATTCCAAAAAAAAAAAAAAACAACCTCAATATCTCCTCTAACTCCTAAGCTTATTTACCATGACTGAGTCATTTCCTAGGCCCAGATCCAGAACGGCCTACAGTCTTACTGGCTTCAGTACAAACTGTAAAGAAGAAACAATCCTGTATTATTTCTAGGAATGGTGGCTTTAAAAAATTATTTTATACTTATTATCTCATCGAGATTCATATCCCAGATGTTTAAAAAATAAAAAGAATAGCAGGTAGAAAATATGAAAGTGCTGCTGAAATTTTCCAAAATAGTTAAGCATTATATTAAAGTAATTGGGCGACCTTGGGTGAATTGCCTTCATCTGTAGAAGCAGGATTGGTCTAGCATTAATATAGTGCTTTATGGTATGCAAAATACTTATCATATATTTAAGTCTTTTGATCCTCACTACAACCTTGTGGGTTTGGCATTATTAACTTCACTTTACAGATGACTTGCCCAAGGTCACACAGCTAAATAAGAGTCTAGCTAGATGGTGCAATAGATAGAGTCTGGAGTCAAGGAGACCTGAGTTCAAATGCAGCTTGATGTACCAGCTTTGTGATGCTGGGCAAGTCACTTAGCCTCTGACTGCCTCATTAACTCATCTGTAAATGGGTATAATAATAGCATTCACCTCAGAATGTTGTAAGAATCAAGTTAGATATTTGGTAAGTGCTTAGCATGGTATCTTGCATACAGTAGGCACTACATAAATGTTATTTCATTCCCCTCTCCAGCCTAAATGGCATTTGAGTTTCCTTTCAGTTCTGCATTTTCGATCCTCTGAGACATTATATAGAAATGAGAGAGGAATATAGTTGGAGGAAAACACCATTATAGGTTCTTTAAAAAAAAAAATTTCCTCTCTCAACCCATCCCCTTCCAATGAATTTACCTCCTAAGGCAAAGATTTTGCAGATGTGTCTGCATATTTCCCTCCTAGGGACTAAACTGCCTCCAAGTTTGGGGTCTCTCATTCTATTCTTTTCCTTTTTGTTCAAGTTGGCCAAGTTGGTCAGGGGTAAATTCAAGATTAAAGGCTGATCTCAGACCAAAACTAATTTGAGGTGATAATTCTTGGCTGTCATATATTTGCTGTTTAAAAGCATTAATTGAGTTTCCATTCTCCCGTGAGCTTTTGTCTGAATTAGAGAGTCTCTTCAATCCCATCCAAATTCCTTCCCACCCTCCCTCCTCAATGGAAAAGTTATTGTACAGTTGGGAAGTTAAATAGAGTCCATGTCATTCTGAGCTCCACACAAAAGAGCTGGCCAGGATCTGATGAGGGAACAATTCTAAAGCTTCAAACAATCTAGACTAGAGGCTCTAAGAAAACTCCAGCCTCTATTTTTCTCTATGCATTCTGTCAGGCTTCCTCAATGAGATTTTGGTTTGGTTCCACCTCTCTTGGGAGAGAGGAAGAGGCAAGATAATCAATCCTACCACCTTGAAAAAGAAATGTTCATTAGCCTTGGCTTGTGACTTTACTGGTCTAGGAAACCTCCCCTGTCCATGTAAATGGGCACCTGCTCTGTAATTTATACTCTAGATTAGCCAGGAGGAATTAAAGAGGTTGTGACTTGCACTGGGTCCCACAACCAACATGTGTTAAAGGGAGAACTCGAACCCAGATCTTCCAGGTTCTGAGATCTCTCTACATCTTGTGATGTCTCTCATTCACACAATGAGCAGGTCTGTTATCAGACCTTGGAGGAGACTTGCCCTGAAGGGAAGGAAGGAAAGGAAAGAGAAAGGGAAAATGGAAATGTTTTGTTTGGTTGAGACCCAACACTCCCATGGTCTTCATCATTATGATTCACCCCTTAGTTTGATTTAATAGTCAGACATGCTTTTTTTCTTGTTTAATCTAGATCAACTGAGCCAGTTAAGGAAATAAGAATTTGATCATTTCCCACATGAGAAAATTGAGGGCCAGAGAAAAGTTAAATGATTCTCCCAGGTTCAGATATCTGAGTAGGATTCAAACTCAGGTCTTCCAAGACACCTGCTCTGTGTACTAGGGCCAGGAGGAGAGAGGAAAGGAGATAATTTGGAAACTTGAGGAACTAATAGGAAAAGCAGACTTTTGCTAGGGCACTACACTGGGGGGTTTGGGATAATCAGAAGGGACTGGCGGAGAGAAGGAATCAAGTGAAAGAGAGAAAGTGGCAGGAGTTTGGAAGATCTTGAATACAACTTTTGTCTGCTTTACAATTTTGCCCAGGGCAGGCCCTGAATTAGAGAGATGAATAAAGAAAGAAAGATTATATAACTCGGAGCTGCTGGTGTTGCTATCATGATTCTCTGCAACACAGAATTTTGTTGTTGTTTTTGAAGGAAGAGGGTCAGAAAAATGAATTCCTACCTAATCTTTAAACCCTAAACAAATGACTGTTACCCATCTCTGAATTACAAAGTTCATTGCTTTCTTTTTCTTTCTTGAATACATACTCACGATTTGTGGAAAACTAAGACTCCATGTCATTCTTTTTTTTTTTTTTCAAAATACGGTCATGAGATTCTTTTTCTTATTTTGAGGTTTTAAAAAATCTTTCTTTCTACTATTAGAACTCAGATTTAATTTTCTATACACACACACACCCTCCAAATGTTCTATCATTATTTGTCTCTTCTCAACCCCTGAGTTCTTCACTTTTTACTTTCTTTTGAATTTTTTTTTGGTTGAAGTAAAAACTTATCTCAAAAAAATTTGATGTCTAGGGGGAAAGAAAAAGATGCTATTCTTACATTCATATCTATGCTATTTATTTCTTTTAATTAATATTTCTTTTCAGATCTACTTTCTTGCCTCACTCCTCCTTTTCATAGAGAAGACAAAAACCCCAAATCTCCTTTTACAAACACAGCCAAGTAAAAAATAATTACCACACTGGCTACATCTGAAAAAATAAAATAAAATATGACCCAGTCTGTACTTTAAATTTATTACTTATCTATCAAGAGATAGTACTATTTGCTTCCTGACATAGGAAAACAATAATAATGATGGCATAAATATATATTTATAAAATCCTTTCTGCACAACTCTGTGAGGTGCATACTACAAATATAATTATCCCCATTCTACAGATGAGTAATCCAATATTTATGAAGATTGAAATATCAATATTTAAAATGTCTATAATCATTTTCGATGTTTATTCATTTTAGCTCTTCACTGCAGTCCAAGGTTCTTTCCCATAGCTAACATTCCTTGATTAATTCAGTCTGTTACACCAGTTGTGCCAAACTTAAATAGAAATAGAGGCTGCTTAACCATACATAAAGATCCCTGTGGATCACCTATTAACTTAGAAAGTCATGTATTAACATTATCTGGATTCTAGTGGGTGATTAGGTGGCACAGTAGATGGAGTCCTCTGCCCAGAGTTGGGAAGAAACAAAGTGTCAATCCAGATTCAGAAGCATGTTAGCTTTACGACCCTGGGCAAGTCACTTCACTGATGCCTGCCTCAGTTTCTTCATTTGTAAAATGGAGGAAGTGATAGTAATGATCTTCCAGGATTGATGTGAGGATCAAATGAGATAATTTTAGTGCAACCCTTAGTATATAGTAAAAGCACTTTATAAATGCTATCTATTATTAGTATTAGTTTTATTAAATATTTCCTAATTATGTTTTCATCTGTTTTGGGCCACGTCAAAGCCATCCACAGCAACATATTTGACAACTCTGTACCACTCCATGGTGACCACACAAAAGTTTAACTAAGCTACATTCCAGAGGCCATTGCTGCAAGTTTATTTGGAATTTGCTGTGTGTTTGTCTCATCATCTCAGTTGTAACTCATTTAAATGACAAATGTGCTGGATCTGTTTAAATCTTTCAGACAGGCATGAATAGCCAAAGCATTTCTGGATCTTCTTCAAAATGTCTAGAACCGTTTTGAGTGATCATCCATTTCAGGTCTTCAGTGTGGTCCAAGGATCTTCCATACTGTCCAAGCTCTACACAGACTGATCACAGTACTGCCTTTCTCTGAAGGAACAAAGAAATATTTCTAGACAATTACACTCTTAGATGGTAGGTGGGTGATCAAAGACCATCAACATGTTTATTTATTCATAAACATGGTTGTTCTATATTTGTTATCTTTTGAATATTTTATTTAGTGTTTATGTTTGTAGTACAAGGTTCAGGAATTTCTTCATTGCTATTATTTGGTTGGGTTTTTTGCTTTTATGTTTTAAGAAGAAATCTTACATCAACAATAATAAAAAACAATAGCTAACATTTATATGGCACTTTAAGATTGGCAGAGCACTTTACATGTAATATATTTGCTAGACTCCAGTCAAATATTTTATATGAAAAGAGGATGTTTTGAAAGATGCCAACCACTGAACCTACACTGAGTGTAGCTCTTGGTCATCCAGGATCAGAGCTATTATTTCTTGACTAGTAGAAGGTAAGGGTCCCAACCTTGGCTCCTTTCAGGTTTTAAAGGACTCCTTCCCCTGGAAGTTGCTACCATGTATTGACTTCACTTTTCCCTGAGTTGCCTGATTGATAAAAATATCTTCTTATGTAAAAACTCATTGTTGTGTTGAATGGAAGGGGACTAGGTAGGGGTAGACTTACAACCCTTGCTATATCTTTATTTCTGTGGGAAAATAATCTTAAAAACCTGTCATAAGAACATCTTAAACTATTTGTATGTGTTGTAGAAACAAAATCCACAGAATCTTTTTTTTTAAGCCTTACCTTCCATCTTAGAATCAGTACTGTGCATTGGTTCCAAAAGAGTGGTAAGGGCTAAAAGACTTGTCCCAGGTCACACCACTAAGAAGTGCCTGAGACTAGATTTGAACCCAGGACCTCCCAGCTCTAGGCCCCATTCTCAATCTACTGAGCCACCTAGCTGCTTTCTAAAATCCATGGAATCTTGTGAGTTAAAAGAGATCTGAAAGTCCCCACTTCTATGAAACACCTAAAGAACTTTCAAAGTATAGGATTGTAAATGAGTGAAATATATGTGTGTTGACCTGGGTTGTCTAAAATTAGCTCATGAGAAGTATTGATAGATAGCTCTTAAATATTTTCTATACCTATACAAGAGAAACTATGGATCCTGCCTTGAGGGGAGCCTGTGAAGGGCTTTGAAGGAGGACATTCTTTTCTACATTCTCTGAAAAGAGGTAATAGGCTTGGATTATATCTGGAAATTTTAGCTGGTCTAAAGGTACAATAGGTTTAAATAAAACAAAAGCAGATGCTCTAGCTTTTAAGAGAGGAAGGTAGCCCCAAGCTTACACAAACTAGCTTGGTCTCATCCCATGAAATGGTGATTACACAAAAGACCATCAAAATTCAAGCAAAACAGCAAACAGAATAGGAAAAGTTCAACAGATTATAATACCTCAGAAATATATGCAAGTGAAATGAGATCTCAGTTCAAACCAAGTAAGAGGACTTCATCTCATCCAAGGAGAAATTCTCTCTGAAGTCTCCACTGAGGCGAGTTTGAAATTAGAGACATGTATATCCTTTGTATGTCGGCAGTTACCAGGCTCTATCTCTCCACTAGTCAGTCTTGTCTCTCTGGAAAATCACATCTCCTCACAAAAACTCTCCCACAGACTCCTCCAGTATCACAGCCTTATGTCAACCATCAGCTCTACCAAGGAGGAGTCTCCTATGTACCTACCCAGTGGAGTACAAATACCCTTGGCTTGGAAACTCAAGGTGTATATATATAAATTTTTAGAAAGTATCTATATTATATATGCTGTGAAGGAAGAAAGTAGTTAAAAGAAGGGTACCCATAATAGATCTAGGCACTATTGAGTGCTGGGCAGTTCTTTGGAGCCCATACTTCTTTTCTTGGGCAAAAAGGATGGAAACAAGCATTTATTAAGTGATGACTATGCCAGACTTTGTGCTAAGCCCTGGCGATACAAATACAAACAAAAGAGAAAGTCTATACCCTTAAGGAACTTACATTCTAACAGGGGAAGATAACACACCAAAGGAAGCTGAAAAGAAATTGTTTGCAGGGAGGATGATAAGCAGAAAAGTCCTGAAGTCAGGAATGAGGATAGAAGGGTAGGTCTGGATCTCTCCCCAAAATGGAAACTCTAGGAGGAATGACAGAAGGAAGTTGGTCTTGCAAAGGGATACTCCACATTTGTCTTCCCTGTGTCCATTTTTTTTCTTATAGCTTCTTCTTTCCTTCCCCTTAATCAACTTTCTACTCCCAGGATAACTTCCTTTTGGAGTAATTTGTTTGCCATTCCCTTTGGCCTTGCTTCTGGGGGTCTGCCTCCTTATCCCCAGACCAGAATTGGGGCCACCAAAGGCTGTAGCCACTGTGATTGATCTTGATGTTTATGGTGCCAGTTAACCTCTCCCTAATCTAGGAAGGAGGGGGATTGGAGTGCAATCCGCCTTGATTCTTGCATATATGGAGCAAGAAAGGAAGGAGTGGGAATCAAAGTGAAGAAATAAGAAAAGAACAAGGATGGAGCAAGTGATAGATGCAAAGTGAAAGGGCTATCTAATAATGTCCAAGAGAGTATTAATGAGAGCTGACATCCAAGGTTGGAACTGCAAGAATTTAAGAATGGTCAAATAATAGGGTGGCATGCTAGAGAGAGTTATCCCAATCTAGTATGCTCTGTGGGTGTGACATTTTTTGGATGTCTGGCTGTGTGAGACCAGCCTCTTCCTCCAGTTTCTTCTGAAGTCCATTCATCTGGAGAGAGTCTGCTACTGCCACTCATTATTTTCCATGGCAACAGTTGAGCCTATATAGCTTCAGACAGTCTATGGGTCAGACTCTCTAGACTTTTCTTTGTGGGGGAACTTTGTGACCATCAGATTGATCAAACTCTGAAATCTGATTTGGAGATAGGAGAATCCCTGCTTCCATATCCTTATCCCCCACTTCTTTTTTGAAAGTGTTATTCTTTATTTAATATTGCATTCATTTCCAAATAGTGTATACCCACCCTCCCTGATCCAGTGAACTTAACAAAGGTTAACCAATTAAGCAAAACCAGTCAACACTGATAGCACATTCCATATTTCACACATATAGTTTCCTATTTGTTCAAGGAAAGGAAGTAAGTCCATTTTCTCATCTCTTATTTGGGACTAAGCTTGCTCATTATAATTATACAACATTCAGATTATTTTTATTTTATCACCTTATTACAGTTGCTGCTCTTTTATTATTTTTCTGGTTCTTCTGACTTCATTCTGCTTTAGTTGGTGTGAATCTCCCCATGTTTATTCCTCATAATTGTCATTTCTTGCAGCATAGTAGAATTCTATCCATGGGGGGGGGTATCTACCCCAGGCATATGGAGACCTCCCTCCCTACCATTCCCCACCAAAGAACAATGTAGTGAGAACAATTTGTTCCAAAGACCATGAAGGCAGCTGAGTCAGCCCTTGTGGAGCTCTTAGAACTTGGTCAGATATGGAAGCAGCTAGGGTCATCCATTGATTGCAGCCCAGGCTATCACAAGTCATCTTGACCTTTGTCCTACCACTGGACTTCAGTGACTCTGAAAGAGAGAGAGAGAGGATGATGACTTTGTGCAACTCTGCCTCACTTAAATCCAATTTATATATGGGTCGAAAGATATCACCAGTGATGCCATTTTGGTTCTCTTTGAGTACAAAGGTCAACAACCACCAACCAATCATTCTATTCCATTCATGTTTTATATGTTTATATAATCATTCCCCATTCCATGATACCTACTTTGTTTCTACTTTGATTCCACAAAAAGTGCTAGCATAAATGGGTTGACACATAAGAAAACCATACAAACACTTTCAAGAAAAAAAAAAAAGAACAATTGATTACCTATGCCAGATGGGTCAGGTATTAGTCGACTGAAAGTCACAGTATTGGACCAAATGACTTTTCTTAAATCTTTTAGAAAAATTCCATTCATTGGGAATTGTGGGGGAAACCCTCTTTCATCTTTACCCACTCCATGTCTCATCAATTCTTCTCTCAAAATATATCTCATACCTCTCTATCCCTTTTTATGCCCATTACTGCCACTCTGAGACATGACTATATTTCTTGACATTTGTACAACTGTAATATTTTTCCTTGTGATACCTTGCTTGTAACCTTTCTCATGCCAGTCCATCTTATGTGTGGCTATCACACTTGTCATCCAAAATTCTGTTTTAGATCATGACATTCCCATGTTCAAAAATTACCAAAGCCTCCATAAGTCTATGGAATAAAGTCTAAATTCTTTAACCTGATATTCAAGGCCTCAACCTACTATTCTAGCTTTATCTCCCATTACTGGAATGGATATCCTCTGCATTACCCAAAGGCCTCTGCTTACTATGCACTGAGCACTTCTTTTTACCTTTGCTCATGCTGCTCCTCCCCACACTCAATTCAATTTTTAAAAATATGCATTAAGTACATTTCTAAGACAATAAATTGCAAAACTATTGACAATATGCATTGGCAGATGGGACTTTACTGCTAAGAGTTCCCTGCACCAGTTCAATCCCCAATATGAACTAATAATAATAATAATAATAATAACCATAGCACTTTAGTGTTTGCCTAGTACTTTGAAAATAATATCTTACTTCATCCTTACAATATCCCCAGAAAAGAGGTGCTGCTCCATTTCACAGATGAAGCAGACAGAAGTTAAGTGTTTTGTCCAACTAGAACCTGAAAACTCAGATCTTCCTCATTCCAGGGCCAGTGCTCTATTCAGTGCACCACAAAATTGTCTTCAAAAAAAATTTTTTAATACATAATAGATATTAGGCACTGCGATAACTATTAAGAAATATAAAAATGAAATTTGACACAGACCCTGCACTCAATCTAATGGAGGAAAGAGAAACATGCACAAGTAATTAATATTGCTTATGATTTTCCTTCATTTTTGAAGAGCACCAATGACATCACAAGGGTTATGTCTTGACTTGTGAATTAGTTGGATTTACATGAAGCAGAATTACACAAAGTCATCAGCTTCACTCTCTCTTCCAAAGGTATGGTGTCATATTGGAAAATTGGCTTCATTTTTCTAAATGGCTTTCAATAAACCCTTTGAAACCACGATATTTTTAATTTTATCACTCTATTTTAATTTTAATTCTTACAATGGACAACCAGTGGCAAGACAAAAGTCAGGACTACTGGCAATGGTCTGAATATGCAGTGGATGACTTTGGTTTCTTTGATGTCAGACCAAGCTCTAAATCTTCCACAGTGCCTGCTTCAGCTACCTTCATGGCTGTCAGAATGAATTGTTCTCATTCATTTATTCTACCATTGGGACCTGAATTCAAATGTGACCTCAGGCATTTATTAGCTGAGTGACACTGGGCAAGTCACTTAACCCTGTTTGCCTCAGTTTCTTCATCTGGAAAATGATCTAGAAAAGGAAATGGCAGACCTCTCCAGTATCTTTGCCCAGAAAACCTCAAATGGAGGACTGAAGAGCTGACTAAAGAGCTGAACTGAAATGACTGAACAACAACAACAAAGATTATAATAATTTCAGAGGAAGGGTCCGATTAAAGTAGGACAAGAAATTTGAGGTTGAAGACATCATTTCCACTTAGGGAGAGCAGACCTGAGCTGCATGAAGGAAAAGATAAATTTAATCAGCTGGGACTGAAGGGAAGTATCTGGAGAAGCACAGGGGCAGTAAGAAAAAAACTCCAAGAGTGGAAGGATGGGAGCACAGCGAAGATACTCAGTCTACTTTTGACTGAAACATTGAAAAGGAAAAGATTAATTTGCTGTTGTTGTTCAGTCATTTCACTCATGTCCAACTCTTCATGACCCCAACGAGGGTTTTCTTGGCAGAAATTACTGGAGTGGTTTGCCATTTCCTTCTCCAGCTCACTTTGTAGGTGAGGAAACTGAGGCATTTAAGTGAATTGCCCAGGGTCACACAAGCTAGTAAGAGTTTAAAGTCATATTTGAACTCTGGTCTTCCAAAAGTTGATCAGATCTCAATGGCAGAGGGCCTTTGGGATAAGATGTTTAAGACAGTATTTATCAGGCAAAGGAAAGTCTCTGAAGTAGTAGCCCTTGAGTAATGCAGATATCTCAGAATCTTTGGAGTTCTAAGAGAGGTCCTTTCCCCAGCTTCAGTACATATACAGTTCAAAACATCCAAAATAACTTAGCTCAGATACCACCTTCTCTGCAAACCCTTCTTTGGCCACTCTAGTTAAAATTAATCTTTCTACTCTGAATTCCCATTGCTTTATGACCAGTCATTAACAACCGTGAATAAGATGTCTCAAAAATCTTAGTGCTGATTTATGCTTTTTAATAATAGAAAACTGCATGAATTCTTTTGGGGCACCCCGTATTTTTACTTTCATTTTCACTTGTATGTATCCCACCTCCCTAATTTGACTATAAGTCTCTTACAGGTCTTATTCTTCTTTGTATTCCCATAGTACCGGTTCTTGTACAAAAAGCAAACCCTCAATAAATATTGGCTGACTGACTCATATCAGATTAGCAGGGCAGATATGATAAATAATAAAAATAGGTTTTAGGTTATTTCAACATTGTGAAGGAACAAACAATTCTGGGACATCCTGGGATGGAATTTATGGGTAAATTAGAAATTTCTTTTATGTGCTAATGGTTCTGGAAGAGACAGATGCAAGCTGCCAGTAGCCTGGGGAGAGAGCAATTAAAAAGCTCAGAGTTTTTATAAGGTAAGAGATTGGAGACTTGGAGAGAACCTGCATTTGCCCATGCTAAATTCTGGGTACCTGAAGCTATTTTAGGAAATTTCTATCTTCCTGGGGCCCTGGGATATAGTGACCATATGGAGAAAGCTTCCAACATGTAGCTGATGGAAGGATCTCAAGTCCCAAGAGAAAAATACCCTATTCCAGGGACCAAAAAATGATTCAGTGAAAAGAGAGAGTTCAGACTTGGACATTGGGCCTGTGACCCAAATAGAGATAGATGCAGTTTTGTCCAACTCAACTAGAAACAGATCCTACAGGCTTATTTGACTTAGAAAACTATCAATTAACATTATCTATGTTGTACTGTATTTTTTATTTATTTTGTTAAATATTTCTCAATCACATTTTCATCTGGTTCAGCTTATCCAACCAGAAGAGGCAAAAAGCAGACTGCTTGGAAGAAACTAACATCCTTTAAATCTGTACAGAACCAACCAAGGAATGTAAGTCAGTAATTCTAACTCACTGGTAACTTGCTTCGTTTATATATATTTGGCACCCTGTGGTGGTTGGGAAGTTGTTTATTTTATTTTATTTTTTTTTAAACCCTTGTACTTCGGTGCATTGTCTCATAGGTGGAAGATTGGTAAGGGTGGGCAATGGGGGTCAAGTGACTTGCCCAGGGTCACACAGCTGGGAAGTGGTTGAGGCCGGGTTTGAACCTAGGACCTCCTGTCTCTAGGCCTGACTCTCAATCCACTGAGCTACCCAGCTGCCCCCTAGTTTATTTTTAAAGTGTCTTTTGTAGGGGCAGCTGGGTAGCTCAGTGGATTGAAAGCCAGGTCTAGAAATGGGAGGTCCTCGGTTCAAATCTGGCCTTGGACACTTCCCAGCTGTGTGACCCTGGGCAAGTCACTTGACCCCCAATTACCTAGTCCTTACCACTCTTCTGCCTTGGAGCCTCCAAGATGGAAGGTAAGGATTTTTTTAAAAAAATTAAATTGTCTTTTGTAAAAAAATAAAATGTCTTTTGTAAAATAGCTTACTAATTGAGAGTGATGTTATATATATAAGTGGTAGAAGGGAAAGAGAGTGCAAACAAAGGGGAAGGAAAATGGGAGTTTGGGGTCCTATGGGTGCAGCATTTTCTATGTTTTATTCTCCCTCTAAACTTGGTCCTCAAATTCCCTCAATCCCACATTCCCCAAATGATGACATGGGAAGTTACCGTGGATGCATATTTTAAGGATATTTTGTAGGTGATGCCCATTTCATCCAAGACCCTTTCAGCTCAGTAAATCTATGTGTAGGGCATTCCTAACAGAGGAACAGAGGATTCTACTGGTGGAACATCTTACTAAAACTTTCTCTCTTCTAGCTTAAAAAGATCTTTAGGGGGGCAGCTGGGTAGCTCAGTGGATTGAGAGCCAGGCCTAGAGACAGGAGGTCCTAGGTTCAAATCTGGCCTCAGACACTTCCCAGCTGTGTGACCCTGGGCAAGTCACTTGACCCCCATTGCCTACCCTTACCAATCCTCCACCTATAAGTCAATACAAAGAAGTTAAGGGTTTAAAATAAAAAAAAAAATAAAAAAATAAAAAAAAGAATGCTTGAGATAAACTTTAAAAAAAAAAAAAAAAGATCTTTAGGTCAGAGTTCCTGATTCGAGACTAAGAAAATTCAGTCAAAAACAAATAAAAAATAAAAAAAAAATTCAGTCAAATAGCCTGGGCTTTCATTGTTGCATATACATATACATATATGTACCGCATATTTTATAAGTTACATAGAAGATGTGTTAATATATAAATGTATATGTTTACACACAGATATAGGCGCCTAAGTATATACACATGTGTTTTTATTGTTGTTCATCCTTCATTTTCAAAGAGAACCGATGCTATCAGGTGGCGATCTCTTGACTCAAGCATCATAGGAATCTAAATGAGGCAGAATTGCTTAGTCTTCAACCTGAGTCTCTCTTCCAGAGTCATCAAAGTCCAGAAGCAAGACAGACATCAGGATGACTGGTGATGGCGTAGGATACAGTGGAAGACCTTGGCATCTTTTATGGAAAATTTTTCTAAAAATTAAAAAAAAAGAAAGGAAAAAAGAAACAGAAAAAAAAATCTAAGCGCTCCACAGTACCTGGTTCAGCTGCTTTTATGGTGTATAGTTAGAAAATCTTCAACCCTTGGACTCTATCTCCCAGAATTCTTCTTCATCTCCCAGAATCCTTTTCTCTTCCCCCACATTTGCAGCTTCACGTAATGTTTATAAGTTTGCTCTAACTCCACCTCTAGCTCTCTTTTTTCCACATGTGCGGCTGGGAAAGCTGGCTTTTTACTCTAGCTTTTTATTTTTGTTATTATTAATAAATCTTATTAAATATCATACTTAGAATATTGGATATTAATTTTGAAATTCACAATGGCCATTGAAAGAAATTGCTCTTCTCACTTGTAACAAATCACATCCACATCAGAATCATACTTCTCTTGGTTTCATTGCTATTATTTAGCCATTAATAATGGCCCCAAACTACAAGAGTAGTGATAATGGTGGCTCTGATAAGCCCAAGAAAAGTTGTAAAGTGCCTAGGGATGTTTGTACAAAAAATACTTACTAAAAATGGGGTTCACTGTCATGTGTGATATTCAGCTTATGCAGAGGGTCTTGGTGGAATTATTAACGGAATAAACCGAGGTCTTACTATATGTAGTCCAGAGGTTAGAGCAAGAGAAGAGATAACTGACTCTCCTAGTGACTTAAATGGCCTTCGATCCATAATATGACCATCTTGGCCTCTTTTTGTATATTATACAATGATTATAATACTGTACCTGCTTATAAATTGCTACTAAAAAAGTTGGAAATACTTTGAATAAAGTTCCACTCAGAAACAGAAAACAGTATTATTAAGTGATTCCATTTCACAGTTTTTGGTGAGTTTGGTGAGGGTTCATTAATAAAGACGTAAAATCCTGTTTCCTTCTAAAATGATTCCATTGAACAGTCTTCCAAAGTCTATTCCCCCTGCCAAGTTGTCCCTTCAATTTTACACTCATAGGTTGCCTTCTCTGAGTCCTGGCACAACACCTTAGCTCCAGGGCTCTGGCCCATTTTCCTCCCTTTAGGAATGTCGCTATTAGTCTGGAAACCCTGTCAGATGCTTTCTGGATTGCAGCCAGTTGCAAACAAAGAGTATGAGAGATTTAACAATTTTTTCTAGCTCAGTAATTTTTCTACCAAATTCCTCTTGTGTTATCGGTAAACACTGCAGTTGCTTTATTCTTTTGAGGTCTCTGAGGTTAAAATGCACTTTAAACAATTGCTTATTTTTGGACGTGCATATCGTGTTGTCTTTCATTCTGTTGCAGTGGCTGCTTTCTGGGAGGTCAAGGAAAGTTCAGGTTTCCAAAGAAACTAATAGAAATAATTCTATATTGGAAAACATACAGGTGTTTTTTCCAAAGACTTTTTTTTTAAGGATGCTTAAGGAATTATTTTTCCATGTTCCATTTCTAGATATTCTATCAAAAAATTACTACAGGTATGAAGATTTGCACTTAAATTGATGCTGACTGACCAATAAATAAATCCATTAGAATTGGGGAATTTCAAAAAGTCACTTGTTTTTTGTTTGTTTTGTTGGACCTATGATTTTATTGGCATAGGAAACTTTTTTTCTCCAGTAATATTTTCCCCAATTACATGTAGAAACAATTTTAAATATTTTTTCTGACATTTTACAATCCAAATTCTCTCCCTCCCTCTCTTCTTCCCCCCTTCCCTGAGGCGATAAGTAATTTGATAATAGGCTATACATGTGCTATCATGCAATACATATTTCCATATTCATGATGCTATTAAGGATGAATTACCTTTTTTTTTTTTTTTAGACCCTTAACTTCGGTGTATTGTCTCATAGGTGGAAGAGTGGCAAGGGTGGGCAATGGGGGTCAAGTGACTTGCCCAGGGTCACACAGCTGGGAAGTGGCTGAGGCCGGGTTTGAACCTAGGACCTCCTGTCTCTAGGCCTGACTCTCACTCCACTGAGCTACCCAGCTGCCCCCTCATGATGCTATTAAGGAAGACACATCACACATACAAGAAAAAACTTATGAAAAAAATAAAGTGAAGAATGGTACACTAAGATGTTTACATTCAGACTCCATCAGTTCTGGTAGATAGGAGTTGTCTTGGATCACTGTATTGCTGACAATAGCTAAATTATTTACAGTTGATCATTATACAATATTGCTTACTGTGTACAATGTTCTCCTGGTTCTGCTCACTCCACTTTGCATCAGTTCATACAAGGCTTTCCAGATTTTTCTGAAATCATCTTGTTTGTCATTTTTTTTGATGTAATAGTATACAGGATAGGAAATTTCCAATGAGGAAATTTCCCTTATTAAAGATGACTGGTTCTCAACAACACAGTGGTTCTCAGACTTTCCAAAACTGTTGAGGACCCCTCAAACAGGTTTTGTTTATGCTAATTACATCTATCTATATTTTCCATATTAGAAATTAAAATGTCTTAGTATTATTATGAAAAATATTTTTGATGTCACAGTCTCCCTGAAAGAATCTTGGGGACATGCAGGGGTTTATCCAGGCTATACTTTGAGAATTGCTGCTCTGGCATATAGTCTGGAAGAGGCAGCTATGTGGTATAGTAGATAGTGTGCCAGGCCATGACCTGGGTTCAAATATGACCACAGACACTTTCTAGCTATATGACCTTGGGAAAGTCATTTAACCTTGATTGTCTAGACCTTGCCCTTCTGTCTTAGGGTTGTTGCTAAGATAGAAAGTAAGGGGTTCAGCTGGGTAGCTCAGTGGATTGAGAGTCAGGTCTAGAGATGGGAGGTCCTAGGTTCAAATCTGGCCTTAGACACTTTCCAGCTGTGTGACCCTGGGCAAGTCACTTGACCCCCATTGCCTACCCTTATCACTCTTCTGCCTAGGAGCCAATGCACAGAAGTTAAGGGTTTAAAAAATAAAAAGTAAGGTTTAATAATAATAATAATAATGAAAATAAAGTTTCCTAGAACACTGAGAAATTTAGTAATTACTCAAGGTAATTACAATATTAGGCAGAAGTCTGATGTCAATGCTACCTCTCACAAAAAATTTATAGAGAAATTGTTTTAAAGCTACTTGAAATAAAAATATTTAAAAAAGAAAAAAGTAAAACCCAGTGGAATTGTGCATCAGCTAAGGGAGGTTAGGGGGATTTGGGGAGAAGGAAAGAACATGAAACATGTAACTATGGGAAAAATATAAATAAATATAAATAAATATAAAAATAAAAATATTAAAGCTACTTGAAGTGATGCAAAGGGTTATTAAACATATTTCTCTATTCTGTTAAAATTTCCAATGATGTAATCAGTTAAACATCCAATATGAAAATTAATAGTCCACTAATTAGTGTACCTATGCATCACCCAATTATTAAGTAGTACTAATTATATTTATTCATTCCAAACCTAGACAGCTAGGTAGCATTGTAGATAGAGCGCTGGAACTGGAATCAGGAATACCTGAGTTCAAATCTAATCTCACATATGAATTGTATGCCATTGGGGAAGTCACCTAAGCTCTGTCTGCCTCAGTTTCCTCAACTGTAAGATGAAGATTATAGTAACTCCTACCTGTCAGGGTTATTGTGAGGACTGAATAAGATAATTCTTAGAAAGCTCTTAGTATAGTACCTGACAGATGGTAAATGCTCAATTCTCTTCCAATCAAAATTGGCTATACTTCTGCAAGGAGCTTCTTATGAGTACTAACATCTTTGGGATTCCTATATAATTCTTTCTTGTGGTTAATTATTTGATATGGGAGTGGGGTGGTGGGAGAATGGTGGGAAGGAGAGAATTTATATATTATATAATGGAATGCACCACTACTTGTTTCATAGGATTTCTCTACTCTGGTTTATTGTTTTATTAATCTTCCCCTTCCCACTAATATCATCCTTTGATGGCCTCACTGGATCTTGGAATGAGTCATGACCCAAGTCCATTTGACTAAGAGTTAAATTTAATCTAAAGACTTCAGGGCAGCAAGAGGCAAGAACTTTTCCTGACTTAGGTGCCAAGGGAGATGCATCATTGACCAAATTTTGAGGTAGTTAAAAAGGAGGGAAAGGAAGGGAAGAAAGATAGCAGTCCACTTCAAAATGCACAATTTCATAAATAGTAAAGAAAAATCATCAAGTGCCTTGAGAAGTAAGGAAAGCACTGAGTCCAGAGAAGGCTGAGAACACTGAGGATGAGCTCATTGGGGATGACCATCTCCATTCAGTGTGGTGCCTTTTGCTATGTGCCACAGTTAGAGATATGAGGCTGGTGGGACCTTATCCCACTCCCCCTACACAGCTGATGGCAGCACCTTTTCCTGATGTACAAGATCAGTCATTTTGCAGTCAATTCCAACTCTGCATGACCCCTTCTGGGGGATTTCTAGCTGCTGGCAGCTGATGGAGATCTTGCTGCAGGTGGATGATGTGGGTCATGAACCGTGAGGACAGAGGCTTCCCTCAGCATCTGCTGAGGTCTGGAGGAAGTGAGGTGTGGTCTGAAAACAGCTGCCTAATTTGAATACTGTGGCCCTGGGTGTTATATTTATGCCAATTTAGATCAAATTTAGTCTAGACTAGCTTCATGTGAGAAGTGGCACCTGAGTTGGTCATATTAAGAAGGGACAAATAAAGATTCTCATGGCAGAACCGAAGAAGATGAGCATTCCAGATAGAGGGGACAGACTGTGTCAAGGCACCTGCTATCCACTGGACAGTGACCTCCTTATATATCAGTTTAGTGCAATGCCATTTTGCCAGAACAAAACATTAAGCATTATAATCTCGGATGTGGAAAGTGGCCTGCTTCCACTGAAAATGTTGCTAAGATTTCCCTAAAGTGAACACACATTTTTTAGCTTGTCAGATGAACTGGGTGGAAAACAAAAGAAGATTCAGACTCGAGAAGGGATTTGTCAAGTTCATGAAAAGATGTCATTATTTTTATATAACTCCTTAATACAAGGCTCTTTTCCTTCTCTTTTCTGAACTGGGACATGGAGAAGACCCTCCGGGGGGAAAAAGTTGAGTTTAGATAATGTAATTGTAGGCGAAACAGAAATACAGTCTAGACTCATTTTGTCATACCTCGTTAATTTTCCATCCTTGTGGTTCACATAGTGTAATGGCCTATTGATTTCCCTCTATGCTGTGACCAGCCTTGTTTCACACAACAAACCAGTTCCTGTCAAGTAGGGGTGAGATTTGGAGCTTCTCTGTTCTGGTGGGTTTGGGATGGAACATTTTAGCATTTATGTTAAAGAATTTGACATTTTGAATTTGACATAAACATAAATTTAGCATGTGTTAAAGAATGATAGAAACAAGATGCATATTCATATAGCACTTAGTTTACAAATCATTTGGTTTCTAACTACAATACCAAAAGCAAGACTGATGTTTGGGGATTAGCAGTTTTCTGAGACTTAGCAACTCTTGTGTAGACAACAAGGATTTGGGAGCTAGTCCCAGCTCAGACCATTGGAATTCAGGCTCAGGTTTGGAATGCAATGAAATATTCTTGGACCATAAAATTCAATTAAAATAAATGCATTTGCATGTATAACCCAGATCGAATTGCTTGTCAAGTCCAGGATGAGAGAGGGATGAAGGGAAGGAGACAACAAGAATCATATAATTTTAGAAAACTTATGTGGAAATTTGTTGTTAAAATAAAATAAAAATAAAACATTAAAATGTATTTGCAAAAAGACATTGAAAAGGCACAAAGTAATTAAAATAAAAGCTGTTTCTTTCTGCCTCTGTGTTCATCAAGGCAACAAGGCTGTCAAAAAGTTGCCTTCAGTGTGAATTCCACTACAACTCCAGGTTTTTATGTCTCAAGAGACAAGGAAAAGAAGTCAGTGCTGCAGTCTCTAATTTCCAAGACCAACTAAATCCTGAACACACCCTCCTGCCTCTTAAACGAGGCCATGAAGTCTATAAGAGTAACTGGAATAAATGAATAAATGAAGCAAGAAATAAAAAATAAACTTATAAATAAAAGAAGAGCTCAGGAGGGAAAAAATGAAAAGGAAAATATATAACAGAAAAGCGGGTAGAAAATTTTACATAAGTAGTGGAACCCTGAAAAAAATGACTCCTTAAAACAAGAATTATTAGAAAAAAGTCAAAAGATTGAAAAAATAGGGAAAAAGGTAATTTATCTACTATTTAAAAACAAATACAACTTACCTTGAAAATACATCTAGTAGAGATAATTTAAGAATCAATGGACTTTCTAAAAACCATGACTCAAAACAAAAGCCTGGGTACCAAATTTTAAAATGTCATCAAAGAAAACTGCCTAACCTATTAAAAACAATGGCTAAAGTAGAAAAAAAAAAACAAAATAAAGTCTTCAATGATCACTCCTCTGAAAGAAACCACAAATTGAATATACCCAGAAATGTCATAGGCAAAATTCAGTGCTTCCTTATTAAAAAAAAAATACCAGAAGCCAAAAAGAAACAGTTCAAGTACCATGTCAAGATTACACAAGACAAAAGGGCAATTGTCACAAATAAGAGAGTATCTTGCAATATGATACTCCAATAGGCAAACCATAAAGGCTTTCAACCAAAATAACTTACTTTCTAAAACTGAATATAATTATATAGGAGGAAAAAAATGGACATTTAAAGGGAGGACTTCTAAAAATTCTGAAGAAAAGACTAGAACAAAGTAGATACTTTAAAATGCAAAGACAGAAGTCTATTGGAAGAGGCTAAATAATGATAAAATGCTTATACAGGAAGAGAAGAAACAAGTGTCTCTTAAGATTCCTAATATCATTAAGGGTCACAGAGGGAGGACCTGAGTATATGTGGTTTTTATTTTTTGTTTTTCATTTTTTTAAAGAGTGGTAATAAGAGGGTGGAAGGAAAAAAGTAATATATTAGGGAAGAAATGAGGAAAATGAAGAGAGACTTTCTATTTCACATAAATGAGATGAATATAATAAAGTATATACAAATAGAAAATGGTGTATAATGTCATCTCTATTTCCTGAATCTGATAAAGTAGCATTGAATATGAACATGCAACTACGCACACGTGCACACACACACATATCCCTTGAGTTTGGTGTAAAAATACATTCAACTCAGTAGGAAAATCTTCCTATCTTCCTTGAATGATGTGATGATGAGTGATGATCCTTGAATCATCATTATCTTCCATATTCCTTTGTGGATTATAATAATAATAGATCACATTTATACAGCACTTTAAAGTTGGCAAAGCATTTTAAATACATTTCATTTGGGTACCAATAAAGGAGGCAAGACTTTATGGTTGAAAGAATCTTGGCCCAGGAGAATTGGGAGACTTGGGTTCTAGCTCCAGTCCTGGTAGCTGTGTAATCTTGGGCAAATTACCTTCCCTCTATGAGCCTCAGTTTCCTCACCTGTTAAATGAGAGAATGGAATAGATGATTCATAAGGTCCCTTCTAGTTTATAATTCTATATATGTGGCTTGTTATACTACCTAACACTCCAAGAGTATTAGAAGACACTCATAATTCATAATGGAAAATATAAAGCTGTTGGTAGTATAATTTCTGAAATTAATGTAAAGCATTGTTATAATAAAGCACCAAAGCCAACTTTCTGTAGACTGTTTTATGCCCCTCATGAATATTGTAAGAGAGTTAATCTCCAGAGTCTCTTTGTTGGCTGCATCTCTTTCCAGAGAAGTTCCCAACCCTTTTCTAAAGAGAAAGTTGGGTAGGGAATTTGAGGTTGATTGAACCTGACAATTATTCTTTACTCAACAGCTGAAAAAGTTAAAGAGTTTACATCAATAAAATAGCATTCCAGTTTTAAAAAATTCTCATTGTAAGGAATTTTCCACCTACTTGGGGATAAGATCAACTGGATGAAAGCCAGATTGATTTTCTCCATGGCAGCGTGACATAATAGGAGGAAATGAACACAGCACCTTCTTCCCTCCAGTTTTGTCAGAGGCAAATTTGCTCTACTTTGGGAATGATTGGCAGAAACCCAGGCCATTACGCCTTATTAGATAGGTTAAACTATAGTTTCTTGTGGTTAAGGGAGCAAAACAGGCTCATAGATGGAGGCTATAGAGAGAATATCATGGTCAAGTGCCTTCACTTTTCTTCTCCTGAGTATACAAGGTTCAGTTTTGGTCTCTAGTCTGTGACCCATTCAGTGTGAGTATTCACAGGACCAGGTTTCTCTTTGGTTGTACTGGAATCGTGGGCAGCTAAGTGTTGCAGTGGACAAAACAAGGGACTGGGAGTCGAGGAGACTCATCTTCCAGAATTCAAATATGGCTTCAGACACTAGTTATGTGACCTTCATTCTGTTGCCTCAGTTTTCTCATCTATAAAATGACCTAGAGAAGGAAATTGCAAACCATTCTAGTATCTTTTCCAAGAAAATCCCAAGTGGCGTCATGAAGAGTTGAAACAACTCAGCAACAAAAGTACTGAGTCATGAAAAGCACTTTTACTTGTCCTCTTCAAGATATATCTGTGAGAAAGGAAAGAATTCTTCTAATCTCCTAAATTAGCATCTGCCTTGTAGGTAGAATTTTTTTTAAAACCCTTACCTTCTGTTTTAATCAATACTGTGTATTGGTTCCAAGGCAGAAAGAGCAGTAAGGGCTAGGCAATTAGAGTTAAGTGACCTGCCCAGGGTCACACAGCTAGGAAGTGTCCAAGGCCAAATTTGAACCTAGGATCTCCCATCTCTAGGCCTGCCTCTCCATTCCCCGAGCAACCTAGACACCTCTTATGTAGAATTTAATATTTTTATTAATATTTTGTTCTAGTCTTTGTACTATGAACCTACCTGGTCCCATAGGTTTATTGTTGATGGTAAACCTTTAAAGGACAGGGTACAACTCAGTCTTATTTTTACATATCAGCTTGCTCAATACCTGTGCTTTCTAGTACATGATAATGCAAATTTGACATGGAATTCATTTTGGATGTCCATACATTGCTTCTTTTCTGACTTTCCTGGCTTACTTCAAGGCTCAACTAAAATTCCCCCTATTATGAGAAGTCTCTACCAATCCCTTTTAATACTAGTGCTTTCTCTCTATTGATTATCTCCAATTTATCTTTATGTTGGTTTGCATATAGTTATTTGCATTTTGTCCTTCCTGAGAAGAAGGAATAATGGAATGCAGACAGAGGTGATGTGTGACAGAGTAAGGAAAGCAGATTTGTCTTGGAAGGCAAGGGACAGAGAGGAGAGTTTGGAATTCTCACTTTAAAACATGAACTCCTTGGAGATAAGAATTGTCTTTTGTCCTTCTTTGCATCCCCAGGAGAGGTGATTAATGCATTTTTATTGACCATCTGACTTCTAATTAGAGATAGAATATTCATTGATGATATTTGAAGTCTATTGGGAATCTTAACCTTGTCTATAAGACCATCTCTTATTAGTATGCTTGTTTTGGAGTTCTTGGCTTCTAGTTTCCCTTTTTCTGTGATGTCTTTTAAACTTATGCTTTAGCTAGGAATGATCTTCTCTCTCATCTCCTATTTATCTTGCGTGAATGGAGAATTGTTAGAACCTTTACAGGCTTATTTCAACCTGATTCTTCCAGCAGATTGCCCTGTCTATCCCTTCTCTCTTCTTCCCTACTGCCTACGAACATGCCCATTTCTCCCCTATCCTCAATAAACCTTCACTTGATCTATCCATCCTCTCTAGTTATCATTCTATATTTCCCATTCCTTTCGTGGCTAAATACTTTAACAAGGGAGACTACAATAGATGACTCTACTTCCTTTCCTTTCGCTCTCTCTTTAACAGTCTTCAGTCTGACTTCTAAACAGCATCATTCAGCTGAAACTACTCTTTCCAAAGTGGTTGAAGATGTCCTAACCGCCAAATCCAATGACCTTTTCTCAGTCCTCATCCTTGAACTCCATGTAGCTTCTGACTCTACTGATCATCCTCTTCTCCTTGATATTTTCTTTTCTCTAGGTTTTCATGACACTTCTCTATTCTAGTTCTCTTACCTGTCTGAACACCTATTCTATCTTCTTTGTTGAATCTTCATCTAAATCACAACAACTAACTATGGATATCCCTCAAGGCTCTATCCTGGGCCCTTCTGTTCTTCTTCCTTAATATTGTACTTAGTAATATCATCTGCTCTCATGAATTTAATTATCATCTTTATTGCTGATGATTCTCAGATCTACTTATCCAGCTGTTTCTCCTGACCTCCAGATGCACATTTTTAATTTCCTATTAGATTTCTTGATCTGGATGTCTCATAGACCTCTTAAACCCAATATATCCAAAACTAAAATCGTTATCTTCACCCCCTGAAGTTCTCTGCTCTTTCTAATCATCCAGGTATTTTTAATGGCAACAGAATGCTCTCCATCACCCAAGTTCACAACCTAGGTGTTATCCTTGACGCCTTACTTTCTCTTTACCCACCCCATATCCAATCAATTACCAAGTCCCATCATTTTTACTTTTGCAACATCTCTCCTATAGAACTTGCTTCTCTGATATTACCCCTATCCTATGGTGTAAGCTTTCATCACCTCATTCCTGGATTGTTGCAACACACAGTTGCTTAGCCTCCATGCCACATCTCTTCCACTGGTCCATCCTTAACAGTTGTCAAATCGAAAATCTTCTTAAAGTATAGGTCTGACCATGTCACTCCCACCATTCAAAAAAAACCCAATGGTTCCCGATGATCTTCTGGATCATATTTAAAATTCTCTTTTTGAATTTTAAAGCATTTCCTACCTCTACTCTCCTACTACCTTTCCAGGCTTCTCACTTATTCTTCTCCACGTATTCTGTGATCCAGTAACAGGAGCTTCTGCTCTTGCTTTTACATAATATAGTTGTTTTACTCAACCAATATATTCCAAAGCCCTTGACATAGGCTTAAAATCATGCAAAATAGGAATCCCTATTATTTAATAAATGTTTCCTTTTTTTTAACCTTTACCTTCTGTCTTGGAATCAATACTGAGTATTAGTTCCAAGGCAGAAGAGTGGTAACAGCTAGGCAATGGGGGTTAAGTGACTTGTCCAGGGTCACACAACTAGGAAGCGTCTGAGGCCAGATTTGAACCTAAGTCCTCCTGTCTCTAGGGCTGACTCTCAATCCACAGAGCCACTTAGCTGCCCTCTTAATAAATATTTCTTATACAAACATCCCCAGGCACTTTATGATTTTCTTAGGCTTATCTGAGCTAGGAGCATCACTACTCTTGTACTTTGGGGCCATTATTAAAAAATAAATAGAATTAATGAAATAAAGAGAAACACGGTGCTGAATCAGACATGACTTGTTATAAGGGAGAACTCTAGATAAAGACTGATGCAGGAACTAACTGTTTGGTGCAAAACAATGTAATGACTCATACTAATGCTTCTCAGTGTGAGGAGCATGGCTGGGAAAACTGCTGAGACTTTAAGCTGCTTAGGAAAATGGTGTGGATTTAGCATGCAATTAAAAAATTTATTTACATCTTTTTCTGCCTTTTTTTATTGCCAGTTGCATATACCTAATTCCACATGTTTTCAGTTTGGTAAAATGAGATCCTATTATACTTCATCTCCAATCTCTGTTCATTTTACCCCAACTGGGATGTTCCTCCTCAGCTCTCCCTACTGCTTCCCTGATCTCCTTCAAGTTCCAGATAAAATTCTGCCTTCTACAAGTAAACTTTCCCAATGCCCCCTTAACTGTAGTGCCTCCCCTCTGTAGCTTATCTCCAGTTTATCCTGTATATCTCTTGTTTGGATCCAGTTGTCTGCATGCTATTTCTCTCATTAGATAGGGAGATCTTTAAAGGCAGGGACTATTTTGGTTTAGTTCCCCCACCCCTTTCTTTGTATCTCTGGCACTTAGCACAGTGTCTGGCACACAGTAGATGCTTAGTAAATGCAAAATAACCTGTTGACATAGAACATACGACAAAAGGAACATTTTTAAAACACTGATTTTTATGGCATAAAAGGGAATAAGCTGCATTTCTGTTAATATGTTACAAAAATGGTTTTTCAGCTTAGGTTTGCTGAAAATACAAGGTGAAATTCAAGAGGTTTAATGATAACTACTTGTCTTAGACAGACATCATGAGATAGTGGAGGACTATCCCACGTTCGGTCCATGGGGTCACAAAGAATTGGATACAACTGCACAACTGAAAAAAGATGACTTTTTTTTAAACCCTTACCTTCCGTCTTGGAGTCAATACTGTGTATTGGCTCCAAGGCAGAAGAGTGGTAAGAGGTAGGCAATGGGGGTTAAGTGACTTGCCCAGGGTCACACAGCTGGGAAGTGTCTGAGGCCAGATTTGAACCAAGGACCTTCCATCCCTAGGCCTGGCTCTCAACCCACTGAGCTACCCAGCTGCCCCCTAAAAAGATGATTTTTAAAAGTCTCTTTTAACTGAAGTATTTGATGCTTTGACCCAGCCCTAGGAAATATCAATAATGATAATTAATTTTAATAATAATTCGTTTGGATTCTTAGGCACAGTCAATGGATTGATTCATTTTGCCTGACTGTATGGAGCTGGTGGATTGTCCTTTGAAGAGTGTTGACCTGGGAATCACAGATCATGAGTTCAAAGGTTGCCTTTATTGCTTATTATCAGTGTGGTCCTGGGTAATTCTCTTTACTTCCTGGGGCCTCAGTTTCCTCATCTGTAAAACAATTAGAGGGTAGACTAAATGGACTCTTAGGTAGCTTCCAACTCTTAATCTGTGAACCTATTATGAATTTATCAGAGAGCTAGGGATTGGGGAGGTAGTAGGGAATAAAAGGAATGGGGGTTAGGAGTGAGAGTGGGGAGAAAACAACATCAATAAAAGATTCTTTTAAAAAATATTAATAGGCAGATTTATGATCAAATGTATTTGATCATTGCCCAGTATCAATGCAAATGAAGGATGTTAGTCTGTATCAAAATGATTCCCTCTTGGTTTTACACACATAATTTATTTAAATGTTAGACAACAAAATTAAGGCAAGGTTCAAGCTCCCTGAGAAAGGATAAGCTACAGCCTGTTTCTTAATGCCTGCCAAAAATCTGGACGTGTAGTTGCAGGGTTATGTTAGTAGGAGTGTTAAAGTCCAGACACCTAGAGTACTCAGTGATCTGCACAGGCAAGTTACATGAGCATGACATTTTATTAAAGCATCACTATAATTTGACTCCATGACTTAACCAAAGGACTGATTATTATTTTCTTCCAAAGCCTCCTTTGTCATTTGACTAAACCTCCCAGACACCCTTTGATTCTTCATCTCTTTGACATCACTTTTGGTATTCTTGACTTTCTCTTCCCTCCTTCTTCCACGACCCCTCCTCTCCATCCTACCTACCAGCGTTCTTAACTCTTGGACAAAGTCTCCCAACTCTCTAATTTCAATTCCATTTTGTTCTTCCTTGGAACCGATCACCTCTTCACATATTCAGCTATAGAATAAGGAGGGAGACTCCGTGGAAAGGTCTCTATGGTCATGGACAAACTTGACGTCATGTGCAAATACCCAATTCGTAGCAAATGCATTTCTGAAACTACTTTTTTTTTTTTTGCTGTCATTAAATTATGTGCCAACACACCCCTAAACAAGACCCATTCCCTGGTCTTGAATCAATCAGTCAGTCAACAAGAATTTATTAACAAAACTAATAAGGATACAAAGAAAGGCAGAAAGAGTCCTTGGCCACAAGGAGCTCATTTATTTTATTTTTTTTTCTTAATTTAAAATTTTTTCCATGGTTACATGATTCATGTTGTCTCCCTCCCCTTTTTCCTCTCCCCTCCCAGAGCTGACAATCAATTCCACTGGGTTATACCTATATTTTCACTCAAAACCTATTTCCTTATTACCACTTTTTATAATAGAGTAATCTTTTATTTTCTAATGAAATAAATAATAATAATAATATCAATAACATATATATAATGCTTTAAGATGTACAGAATACTTGATCTGCATTATCTCATCTTCCTCTCACAGCCATTTCCACTTGGGTAACCCATAGGCATCACAAACTCAACCTGCCCCCAAAAGAAATAATCGATTTGCCTATTCAATCTAAACCTCTTCTTAACTTCTTTATTTCTATTAAGAGCCCCAGAATTCTAGGTCTACCACCCCTGAGTCTTGACTTTTCTTTCTCCCTCAGTCCTATTTCCAATCAATAACAGAATTTTTGTTTGTTTGTTTCTTTCTTTCTTTTAAATTCTGCTTCCATCACATAGCTTGAATTGATCCTCTTCACTTTGTGATGATAGAAACCACTCCCTAAGTTTGTCCTATCTTGCACCCCATTTTTTCATGCCTACATTGTGGGACATAGGGGCATGAAGGATAAAAGATGTGAGGAAGAGCTCTCTCTCTCTCTCTCTTTCTCTCTCTCTCTCTCTCTCTCTCTCTCTCTCTCTCTCTCTCTCTCTCTCTCCCTGGGCTAAACTGCTTGACCACCTTCAGATTTCTGGTTACGGTATTTTTCTAGATAGGTAAGATTTTCTGTCCCCTTCATACATTTATTTTTTCCCTTATATCTGATTGTTAAGAGCTACTAACAGACTCCTGACTTGAGAGTTAATTTTATAAAGGCAACCACAATATTTTGATTAATATTACATCTAATAATTTTACTTCCATTTATTACAACTTCATCAGAATAGCCACTACTGTAGTTCAGGTCCTCATTGCCTCTAGTCTGTACTTTAGTATTGATTTTCTCATTAGCCTCCCCACCTCTATTCTCTTCTTCCCTCCCCAACCTATCCTCCATTTAGCTATCAAACTTGAATGGCTAAATCATAAACCAGACCTTCTAACTCTTCTTCTCAAGAAGTTTAGGCTCTCCTCATTGTCCTTAGGATAAAGCACAAATTTCTCTGTCATTTAATGGCCTTCACTATCTAGCTCCAACTTTTATTTCTAGGCTGATTTCACATGACTTTCCTGCGTTCACTCTAAATTCAAACTGCCATACTTGCTACTCTTTGAATAAGACGCCCCTAAGACTAAAATTCTCTCCCTCCTTACCTCCTCTTCTTAGAATTGCTAGATTCAATTAAGATAGCTTAAGTACAACCTTCTGCTCCATGGTTTCCTGATACTCAGTTATTAATGATTCCCTTCCTCTTTCCGTAGTACTTTATATTCAATTCGTGTATGTGTGAGTGTGTATATATATATATATATATATATATATGGTTAACAGATAGATAAAAGGTAGATAAAAAGTGTAATTTTACATTCTGTATATAAAAATTGAATATAAATTATTTATAAATTTATGTTTTGTATTTGTATATATAAGCAATATATATGTAATTTTATATAGCTATAAATTATACATGTGTTATATGTATAGTTCAAAGGAATAAATTAAATATAAAGTAATATATTCAATTTATATATCTAAACATATATAATTAAATATATACAATATGTATATATGAGTATATATTTTTCTATTTGTGAACTTGTTGTTTACCCGAAGTAGAGTCTGCTTTTTAAGGTTAAAAACTGTTTTTATTGTTATATTTGTCTCCCCAAGACCTGTAATGGTGTCTTTCTCATGTTGTTGTTGTTCGGTCATTTAAGTCCTGTCTGACTCTTTGTGACCCCTTTTGGAATTTTATTGGTAGAGGTAACAGAGTGGTTTGTTGTTTCTTTCTCCAGCTCATTTTGCAGATGAGGAAACTAAGGCAAACAGGGTGAAATGACCTACCCAGGATCACACAACTAGTAAGTGTCTGAGGCCAGATTTGAACTCAGGTCTTCCTGCCTCTAGGCTTTGCGCTTGATCTGCTGTGCCATCAGGTGCAGATAGGCACCTGTCTCTTAGTAGGCATTTAATATATGCTCACTGAATTGAATGTAATGGAACTTTTTGCAGTCGAGGTTCTGAAAAATGATGAATTGGCCATGTGAAAAGCTGGTGTCAAAGATAGGTCTGGAACCCAGGTCTTCCTGAGTCCCAATCCAGCTCCATTTCTACTAACAACATCACCATGCTACAAAATTAAGAAAGCACACCATCCTTGCCCTTATAAGCTTAAAAATTAATATATAATATCCCAAAGTATTATATTTAACAAGATTTATTAATAATAACTAAAATAAAAAGCTCTAAAAAGGGAGCTAACTCAGCCATGGTGGTGAGAGAAGAGAGTGAGAGGGTGCACTTATAGCAAACATATAATATGTAAGCATGCAAGGTATACAACAATAAACAATACATAAACGAGGTATAAAATAATATGTAAGCATGAAAGAGGAAAGGGATGCTGGGAGATGTAGTTCAAAGGTACAAGATTTCTATTTATACACCCTGAAGTCTAGCTGGGAAAATACAACATGCACATATGAAATATTTAAATGACAGTATAAGCCAACATAGGATGAAATGCTGAAATGTTTGAATTCATGTCCTAGATAATACCTATGGTGCAAAGTGCAGAGGAAAGAGAAACCTTTTGAGCTGTGTTGAATGAATGTGGAAGAGGGCAGAGTTTGTTCCAAGTCTGGAAAGATGGATAGGACCTGCATAGTTAGGGGTAGGGGAAGGAATAAAGTGAGGAATGGCTCAGGAGTAAGAATAAGCATAGTATGCATGAGGGAAAGAGAGGAGACCAGCCTGACTGGGTCAGAGGACTTATATGGGAATTAGTAAAAGATAAATTTGGAGATAACTGGTGGGAGTCTTTAAATGCCACGATGAGGAATTTGGACTGTAGGCAATGGGGAGCTCGTAGGGGGGTTTGTGTAAGGGAACTGATGATAAAGTGCTGTTTTCAGGAGATTAATTTGTTGGCAGTGTGCAAGGCAAATTAAAGTCAGAGAGATTGGAGTCAGGGAGGCAATTATAATAATCCAAGCATGACATAATGAAGGCCTGCTCTAAGGTGGTAGTTGTGAAAATGGAAAGAAAGGGAAGATAAAGGAGATCTTTCAGAGGAACAGCCACCAGGGCCAGGAGATTGGTTGGCTATAGAGGATGAAGGAGAGATACCAAAGGGTCAAAAGTGACTCAGAGGGTCAGGGCTTAGGAGAAAGGATTCTTCTTGGCTTCAATTAGATAAAAAGTTATATAGCACCCCAACTCATACTAGTATTGGCAGTTTGGATCCTCAGAAAGGCAGCTATTAGTACTCTTGGGGTCCTAAAGGTAGCCTTCTAGGTGGCCCACCAACTAACACAAGTTCCCAAGCCCTTCCCCTTAATGGTCTGCCTGTGTTCTCAGTCCTTTAACGAAGGCATTTATTCAAGTAGTAGAGCAAGGACAGTAATCACAAAGATATCCGGGGCATGTTCTACCCCCAAGAGACACAACGTCCACAGGGAGAAGGACAATGGATACAAATGTAAAAGTATGATAGCAGAGGATGGAACATACCTGGCCAAGGAAAACCATAACTCCAAAATTACTTTTTTTTAAAAAAATACCTTACCTTCTGTCTTAGAATCAATACTAAGTCTAGGTTCCAAGGCAGAAGAGTAGTAAGGGGAAGGCAGTTGGGGTTAAGTGACTTGCCCAGGGTCACACAGCTAAGAAATATCTGAGGTCAGCCTTGAATCCATCTCCAGACCTGTCTCTTTTTCTACCGAGTCAATTAGCTGTTCCTGACTCCAAAGTTATAGGGCTTCAATGCCCCATTTTTTTCCTCTAGAGAAGGACATGGAATCTTGGCTGAATAAGATTGGTCAAGCAAGTCACTTAACAAAGCTAACTCCCCATCAGTCTTCTCTGCTGCTGGGCTGAATGGGGAAGATTATTCAGTCAGTTGGCAGTGGTGGCTACCCTCTTCCATCACCAAACCTTATCCCTTCAACTCAGCTAGCTCACAGGAACCTCTCCTCCAAACCCACATTTCTTGTCTATGATAAGCATTTTAGGCATGTTGGCATTTTAGCATATGCTGGCTTGTGTTGTTATTTAAATACAAATGCCTTCTATCATGGGTATCATATTACTTGTTTTCTTAGTGGGTGGGAAAGGGAGAGAATTTGGAACTCAAAATTTTAAAATTAATGCAAATAAATAAATAAATGCAAATTCTTGGTCACTAGGCTTTTCTCAGGCTGTGGCATCTCTTCTATAAAGATCTATTAACTGGACTCCCTGGGATCACTCTTTGAGGGGCAGCTACAGCTTTTCACTATTTTCAGTCAACTGACTTTCTTTACTGGGAGAGCCATTGTATGTTTTGGGTAGGGCAATTTCTGGGATAATAGAGTCAGAAAGATTCATCTTCTATGTTCAAATCTAGGCTCACTTACTAGCTGTGCTACCTAGGGCAAGTCGCTTAACCCTGTTTGCCTCAGGTTCCTCATCTGTAAAATGAATTGGAGAAGGAAATGACAAACCACTCCAGGATCTTTGTAAAAACAAACAAACAAACAAACAAACCAAAAGGGCATCATGAAGAGTTGGAGACAACTGAATCTATGGAACAACAATTTTCTTTAACCTAGGATTGGCAAAAGACTCTTACAATGCCTCTACTATACAGTTTCTACTCCAGGTAGAAAGTATTATGCTTCTTATTTCTGGGTTAGTGCCCTCAAAAAAGGGACTCTTGCCTAGTTTTTGGACTTATAGGTTCCAAAGGAACCATTTATACATCCTAGACTAAATGGAGTTTTAGGTAGATGCAGGACTACATAGAAAGGTGTGTAGTTTGATTCTCCCGGGGTAAATTTATTGTCTTCACTGACCTTTTAATATATGTTTGAGCTTTTCAAGTCTCAGACCCTTTCTAATATTTGAAATGTTTATTTTGCATCTGAAGAGTTTTGATGATTATCTTTCCCTCATCTACAAGCCCTTCAGGTTTCTTGAAGCCTTACACATGCGTTCTATTACACCTACCGTATTATATATCATGTTCATTGGAGTAACTAGGAATTTTCCTTTTCTGTGTTATTATCCATGTCTTGTCCCTACCATAAGTTCCCCAAGGTTCTGTCCTGGAGTCTCTTCTTTCTCTAAATCCACAAATTTTCTTTAAAAATTTTTTAAATTAAACATCAACAAACATTTTCATATGCAAGGTAGAACAGAAAAAAAGGACTGTTTATGATATCTATATATCTGAAGTCTGACAGAGATATCTCTCTATATATACATATACATATATATCTGGAGGCATATACATATCACTATTGCATATAAATTATTTCTTTCAAAAACATATACATAGGGGCAACTAGGTGGCTCAGTGGATTAAGAGTCAAGCCTAGTGATGGGAGATCCTGGGTTCAAATTTGACCTCAGATACTTCCTGGCTATGTGAACCTGGGCAAATCACTGAATCCTCATTGCCTAGCCCTTACAGCTCTTTTGCCTGGAAACTGATTCACTGTATTTCCTAAAGTGCAATAGCATTCCATTCCATTCCATTAATATATTTTTAATTTGTTTAGCTATCCCCAACTAATGTGCACCCACTTTATTTCTAGTTCTTTGCAATTAGGAAAAAAAGTGCTGCCATCAATATTTTTGTACATATAGGTCCTTTCCTTCCTTCTTTGATGTCTTTGGGGTATTTGTCTAATGGCAATATCACTAGATTCCCTTAAACAGAGATATCAAACTCAAAGAGGACCTGGGGCCACTAAACCATGCATAAGAATTCCTGCAGTCTGCATATTGACTTACAAAATCGAAAATCAACCTTATTTCCCAAACGTATTTTAATCTTGTTCCCAAAGAGTTTGGGGGAGCCAATGTGTCTGAGTCTGTATGTTTAACATCTCTGCCATATAACATAGAGAAAGTCAACCAAACTGATGATGTCATCTTGTCTGATTATGTATGAAATATTCTGAAACCTCAGTTCCCCATCTCTCTAATTAAAGCATATGCCATCATCTGTTTTACAGAGCCCAAACATTTTAATTGCAGTTGATATCTCAGTTCAACTGCCTTTCAGTGCTGTTTTTATTATATTATTATGATTGTTGTGTGCATTGTTCTCCTGGTTCTACTTTACTTCACTGTGTATCAGTTCATATAAGTTTTTTCATGCTTTTCTGACTTCCTCATATTTATTATTTCTAATGATACAATAATATTCCCTTACATTCATATACCACAAAATGTTCAACCACTACTAAATTGATAGGCTAACACATTGCTACTCATTTTATTTTGCAACCACAAAAAGTGCTCCTATGAATGGTTTGTTTAATGTGGAGCCTTGCTTTTTGTCATTGACATCTTTGATACATATAGCCTGAAGAATGATAGCTAGATAAAAAGGTAAGAACAATTTATTGATTTTTCTTTCATAATTACCAATTGTTTTACAGAAAAGTCAAACCAATTCATTGTTCTACCAGCAGTAGTACATCAGTCTATTGTCTTGTAATAGCCCTTCCAGAATTGCATGTTTGTTTTTTAACACTTACTTTCTATCTTGGTATCATATCCATTCCAAGGCCGAAGAATGATAAGGGCTAGGCAATTGGGGTTAAATGATTTGTCCAAAGTCACACAAATCTGAGGTCAGATTTGAACCTAGGACTTCCTGTCTCCAAGTTTGACTTTCTATCCACTGAACCACGTAGAGGCCCTGGAGAATTGAATATTTTGGGCTTTAATCATCTTTGCTAACTTGATGAGTTGTTTTAATATTTTTAGTTGTTAATTGTTTTTCATTCTCTTAAAAATTTTTTGTTCCTAAATATTGTCTATCAAAAGATTAGGAGATGGCTTCTAGTTGTTTATTTTGTTTTCTTCCAATTCCCTTTATAATTATATAGATAGCCAGAGAGTACAATGGATAGAGAGTCAGGAAATCCAGACATTTAATTAGCTGGGTAATCTTGTACAAGTTACTTAAACTCTATCTGCCTCAGTTCTGTCATTTGTAAAATGAGGATATATAGCAATTACCTCCCAGAGCTTCTGTGAGTATAAAATGAGGTATATTTGTAAATCACTTTGTAAAACCTTAAAATGCTATATAAATCCTTCCTATTATATTGTGACTTCTCTCAGAAATATTTGAGACAAATATTTTCTCAGATTTAAAGCTTATTTTCTTATTGTAGTAACGCCAATCTTACTCAAGGAAAAACTTCAACTTTGTCTATTCTATCTTTAATGATCATTTCTATCCTTAATTTGGTTAAGAATATTCCCTTTAACTATAGATCTATCTGGAGGTGGTATGCCTGTGAGTCATTAAGCATTCAGCCAATTCCAATTTTCCTATGATATGTATGACCTTTGATATTTAGGTCTAGTATCCACCTGGAGTTTATTGCTGTACATGGCAATTGACATCTAATTTCTTGAAAGAGAGGATCAGAGAAAGAATAGATGTAAGATATATTGTCTTAGATTTAGCAACTACAGTAAGTTAACTATTTCAGATCTATAGAGAACTGAGCCAAAATTATAAGAATATGAGTCATTCCCTAATTGGCAAATGGTCAAAGGATATGAAAAGGAATTTTCAAATTAAGAAGTCAAAGCTATCAATAATCATAGGAAAAATGTTCTAGATAATTTTGGATTAGAGAAATGTATCAGATTGGCCAATATGACAATAAAGGAAAGTGATAAATGTTGGAGGGGATGTGGCAGAATTGGGACACTAATGCATTGTTGGTGGAGTTGTGAGCTGATTCAGCTGTTCTGGAGGGCAATTTGGAACTATGCCCAAAGGGCCATAAAATAGGGGAAAGGACCTACTCATACAAAAATATTTCCAGCAGCTCTTTCTGTAGTGATAAAGAATTGGAACCTGAGGGGATTTCCATTAATTGTGGTATGGCTGAGTAAATTGTGGTATAAGTTGGTGATGGAATACTATTGTGCTATAAGAAATGATAAGCAAGATGATTTCAGAAAAAGCTGGAAAGATCTGCAGGAACTGAGGTAGAGCAAAATAAGCAGAACTGGGAGGACATTGTACACAATAACAGAAATATTGGACAATAATTTTCTGTGAAAACTTGGCTATTCTCAGCAATGCAATGATCTGGGACAATCCTAAAAGACTTGTGACAGGGAATGCTAACCACTTCCAGAGGAAGAACTGTTGGAGTTGTCTTTCACATCAGTATATTTATGATTTTATTTTGGGATTTTGTTTATGTATGAGTTTGCACTTACAACAATAACTAATATAGAAGTACTATATTTGTATGACAATAAAATAAAATTTTAAAAAATAAATGATAATCAAGATGACTTCAGAAAAAGCTGGAAAGAACTATATGAACTGAGGCAGAGCAAAATAAGCAGATCCAGAAGAACATCATAGACAATAACAGCAATATTGTATGATGATGAACTGTGAAAGACTTGGCTATTCTTGGCAATATGGAACAATACTGAAGGATTTCTAATGGGGAATTCTATGGACCTCCAGAGAAAGAACTGTTGGAGTTGGATGCATATCAAGGCATACTATCTCACACATCAGTTTATTTCATTTTATTTTAGGGTTTTGATTTTGTATGAGTGTGCTCTTATAACAATGACCAATATGGAAGTATGTTTTGCATGATAATACATGTATGGCCCAGATCAAATTGCTTACCATCTCTGATTAGGGGTAGGGAAGGGGGGGAGGAAGATGGTTTGGATCTTATAAATTTGGGAAATGTATATTGAAAATTATTACATGGAACTGGGAAAATAAAATCTCTTTGAATAAATTAAAATTAAAAAAACAAGTTGTTGGCAACGAGATGTGAAGGAAAGGGAAGAATCAAAGGCAATCCCAAAATTTTGAGCCTGACCAGAAGCTTGTAGAAGGGTCTGCTTGGGGGAAAATATTCATGGTATCATAAGATTCAAAGTGACTCAGATACCCACATTAACATCCTCATTTCATAGACAGGCATTGAGGTGACTTGACTGAGCTCAGTTACCAAGTAGGAGAGGAAGAATTTGAACATAGGTTCTCTATAACTACAAATCCATGATCTTTGGGCTATCCCAGGCTATTCATGATTATGGTTCTTGTTTTGGCCATGTTGGGTGTGAGGTGGGACTGGTACAGTAAATGGAGAGGTGCATCTGGAGTTCTTAGAAGAAGTGCTGGAAACATACTTCCATTGGTAGGCACCAGATTGTTGAAGATCTGAGTGACAGTGATTGAGGAGAGAGAATTTAGAGAGACTATCAAAGATAAAACCTCAAAAAAATCCAACTTGAGGGGTTGAAAACAGATACAGGAGCTAGGGAGGTTGGAAATCCCCTGGCATTACTTTATGCTTAAAGAATTAGAATACTGTAGAATTATTAGATGAAATTCTAAGGTTCATTTCTCTGGAATGTAGAAGTCATCAACATAAAATCTAGGAAAATGTTAGGCTTGATAAACCTGGAGAGGAGCAAAGATTCATTCGACCTTGTCTAGGTCTTTGTTGTGGCTCTTCTGAAAGCAATCTCCCTCTTCTTCCCCCACCCCCACCCCCCCATAAAACTTAACTTTCGAATTCTTTAAGAGGCATCTTTTCACTTTTTTCTGAATATCAAGTTTTGATGACTGTTGGTTACAGGTAAGGTTGTTGCTTTCCTACAGATTCTGTCACTTTATTTAATGATTTTGTTTTTGTTATTACTAATTCATGGTCTAAATTGATTAAATTTCATGAAAAGAGATCATGAGACCAGAAATCATTTGTTGTGCAGGCCCATTTTCAGCTGGTGCTCCTTTCTTTAGAAGTTAGTTCGAAGACTTTCTGTAGAGGAAGGGAGAAAGTGAGTATGGCAGCAAAGATATTGTTTAGACAGGACCAAGGCCTGACCAAATTGTGATAGTCTTTTTTCCCCTTCCCAAACACAGTTTCAGAGTTCATAGCTAGGAGGGGAAGGTTTTTTCCCATTTCCTCTCCCCTCTATCTACTGCTCCAGGACCCTGATCCTTCCCAGATGTCACCCCCTGACTCAGGGATCACAGCTGGCACACCTTCTTGCCCAGTTCTGGGCTTTAATCCCCATGGTTCCACGGCTTGGGCCCTGGGGAGTCGCCCCAGCTCTTGGCCCCTCTATCCCTCCCTAGTCGGTGCCTAGAAGGGCTGGAACTCTGCTGGGCCATTCTGTAGCTTTGGTGCTCACAGTCGCTCTCATGAGAGAGTTGGCTCGAAAATACTTCTGCGCTCCCGGGGGATTCCCCCAGCCGGGCCTAGCCCTGGCCCAGCCACCCCCAGGACTTCTGAAGTTAGTGGGGCTTCTTTTTATCTACAAGGCGGCCCTGCCTCTAGTTCTTGAACCCCAAGGCTTCCGAAAGACCTCCCCCCCCAAGACTACCCCCAATCCAGCCAGCTAGCTTCCTTCTCCTGCCACCGCCATCCCTGACCCACGGATGCCCTCCCAGGGAGCACAAGCGGGCTCTTTAGTCCCCTACTAATATGCACTCCCCCCGGGCTCCTTCGCTCCTCCTCTCCGGGATCCCCTTTCTGCAACACACTCCCCTGCTCTGCAAGACACACCTCTCTCCCCTGCCACCTCCTCTTCTCCAACTCCCCGCTCCCCTAGGACATCCCCTCCATCCCTTCCTGCCAGCCAGGACCTCTCTCCTCTTTACTTTATCTCCTCCCCCTGTCCAGATCCCTGGCTCTCTGCCCCCACCCCTTTCCCCTGGACACCTCCCAGCGAGTCCGGGCTGGCCCCTCCTTTCTGGACCTCCCAACTGCCCCGCCCCCAGAGGAGAACCCCTTAGTCTCTCTGCCCCTCCCACCGGGACACCACGCCCCCCTCCCGGGCTTCTAGGGGACTGTCTGTGGGACTGAAGACGAGGAGCTGAGAGGAAAGACCTTGGTGAATGGAGGGAGAGAGTCAGTCCGAGGCCAGTCCTGGACACTGAGGCTTGTTTACTCTCTTTCTCTGCCCCCGTGGTGGTGGTGGAGGAGGTTAGCGCTCTTTCAGCATTAACCCCCCATTTCTCTCCTCTTCCCTCCACCGCTCTAAATCCCCCCTTTCCCCTCCCCAATCCCCTTGTCTTGCCTCCTCCTCCTTCTCCTTTCCCTCGTCCCTCCTCCACTCAACAGTCCTGGGACGAGCGGCTAGTGGGGCTAAGAGCGAAGTGGGAAAGTGGCGTAACGGGAAGAAAAGGCTTGTCGGCGAAGTCCCCCGCCACTTTCCGGCCTGGGGTCCGAGCCTTAGGAGTCTCTGCCTAGAGGGCCCAGCTGGCGGCCAGCCTCCCCGCTAGGAGGGCGGCAGCGCTCACCCTGCGCCTGGCTGGCCGGTAAGTGGGGGAAAGGAACTCGGGGTTCAGCTCCATTCATTCACCGGCGAGCCTGGGAGAGGAGGGGGCGCAGGGTGGAGAGCCCTGGGCTCTTTTGGCGGGGCAGGGCCACCCCTCTCCATTCACACACACATGCGCGTGCGGTTTATTCCTCTGATTAGATTTGGGGGAGGTGCGGTGTCGGCCGGAGAAGTCTGTCCGGAGTATAGGCGGCGGTGCCGGGGTGGGGGTGGGGGGGGGACAGCCCGAGGCCGGGCCAAGCCTAGCCCAGCTTGGCTGTGCTCATTCAGGGCTCCCAGCCCAAGTTGGCCCAGGGTTACGGGACTACGGCTGCTGAGTCCTGTATTGCGGGCGAGCTTTCTCCGGAGTTTCACTCTCACAAAGCTGCTTCTCTCGGACTCTGGAACAGGGGTTGTTGGGTTGATGGGAAAGTGGAGGAAGGGAAAGGGGGGAGTCCCCAGCTGAAACCTCAGCGAGCTCCTTCTAGCCTGGAGAAGGGGCCAGAGGGTTGGTTGCTGAGAATGAGAAGGAAGCTGCTGCTTCTGCCTTGACTCCTCCGCAGAGTTACTACTGCCTGCCTGCAAAAGAAATGGAAAAAATTGTTCTTGAAACCGCTTCCCCCGGGGATGCTGGAGGGAGGCAGAGCAGTCCCGCGGGCCGCCCCTTTTAGTCTCTCTGGCTGCTCTGGGTGGGTGCGTGCTCCTAGTGGCTGCAAACTAAGCTGGTGCTCTGTGCGCTCAGCTCGGCTGGCCGCGTTGGACTATCCTGGGCGCTCCGAACACCCGGCTAAATTCGGGTGCCAGTGCCTTTCTGTCCTCGTCCCGTATTGTGTGGGGGTTTCGGTCGCATCTGCCACAAAACGCCCCGGCTGCATTTTTGTGGGAAGCGGTGTGATGGGGGTGGGAATGGAGGAATTGCGGGATGGAAAAGATGGGCGTGGAGGTGGGGCAGACCACATCTGGGCTGATTGTCTCTGTGGGTTCAGCCTGGGTAAAGGACTGAGGGGCGAATGTGTGTGTTTCTGGATTTATTTAAGCACATGCTTTCTTTTTTCCATTTAGCGGTCCGGTGTTCTTTGAACTTGGAAAAACTAAAGAGATTCTCACAAATCTTTCCCCCACCCAAACGTGTAGGGTTATTTCTGAAGGGACGAGATTTTTCAGGACAGGAGATGAGAGCTTTCCAAGGGGAAGGGGGCAGGAGAGAATGTGAGCATGGGTTAAAGCAAAGACTTTTCCTCCACTCCCACTACCCCTGTCCCAGAACTATTTCCTGTATTTCTCGTTTTCTCCACTGCAATTGTGTCTACAGTTTACTATCAATGCCTTGCTAGAAAATGTGTAACTTTCGAAACAAAACCGACGGGAGAAAAGGCCCTGAGGAGCAGTTATAGGAAAGGAAAGAGCAAAACCTCCCATGACCCAGCCTGAGATTTGCATATATCAGCAGCCCATTGCTTCTGCCTTGGGCACTAATCAGTGATTTCCATCCATTCTTTTGCCAGTTTTCAAAAGAGAATGGATACTAGGCATTTCCTGTCATGGTGTTCTTTTCCTGGTGTATCTGTTCATTACCTTCCATTTACCTCTGCCATCCCCAGTGGGGAGGAAAGGAGGGCTAAAAATATATCCAGAAAGTACTACTGAGAAATGCAAATAGTTCAGGGAAAGAGAAATAATATATGAGATTATCTCATTTATATGAATTGTCATTGAGGAAAATCTTAGTGGCAGTGATACCCTTGAAATAGTTTAGCTGGCAGAAATCTGATTCCAAAGTGGATAAGCTTTGATGGAATTGGATTACTACCAAATAAAGCAGTATGTTATGATAATACTTTATGCTATGGGTGGTGATTTAGATATTGGACAACCGGGATTTTTGTTGGAAGAGATGTAGTGAATGTTTTACATGGGAAGGGAGGATTATTATTAAGGCTAATTAATTAGATTGTATGGGCAAGGTAGAATCTGAAAGCTGTAAATATCCACTTTTTTTTTTCCAGAGCAGTCTAATAACCAGTACCAAATGCAGTGGTAATACTAAAAAGGGTCCATTTGGAATATGATAGGAATTATAAGACAAATTGGTCTCAGACAACAAGATGATAGAGGCAAATCCATTGTAGATAAGTGCAAAGTAATGCATGTTGAAAAGCATCATTTATACTGCTCATCTATGCTGATAGGTTCTGAATTAGTGATAGTCTTCTGAGGAAAAGTGTGGAGTGATGAATTAAGAGTTTTACTGCATAGTATTCTGCCAAAATGAATAAATTATGAGCCTATTGTGAAAGTAATATGGAAAAGTATATACATTAGTACTGTTTTCTTTACCTTGAATGATAGGATATATAACTTCTAAACTTTTGTCTGTACATTACTACAGTCCTTCTGTACTTGGAAGAAACTCCTTCCTCATTTCTGTTAGGTGAAATCCTTCATGGCTCGGGACAGGTGCTGCTCCTCCATGTGGTTCTCCCCCACCCCCTGTTGAAAGAAGTCTTTCCCTACTCAGATTTTCTTAGAGCACTTTGTATTGCTCTCCTTTCCTTTCTCACCTTGTATTATTTATTTATGTGTTACCCTACTGCACCCCATTATATTTCAAGCTCCTTGAGGAAAAAGGATTGGGTGATTTAAAAAAAATTTTTTTAATCCCATTTCTGATGGCTACTTATGTGACCTTGGGAAGCCAATTTACCTTGGCCTGTTTCTTCAACTGTAAAATGGAAGGATTGGATTTGAGGGCAATTGAGGGTCCTTCCAGTTTTAGAACTAGAATCCTATGACTTTCAGTCAAACTAAGCATTTAATAAGTCTTTGTTGCATCAATTACCTTTTTTTTTGGTCCAAACCTGTGATTTTGTCAGTGTATAGGAAGCTTGCAATAAGGAAACTCCATTGCCTAATGCACATCAGCAATTGCTCCCCACCATTCAGAGAGTTGTCTGGGTAAGTTGCTTTGGGTCACTGAAAGGTTACTTTACTTTCCCAAGGTCATGCAGTCAGTATATATCAGAGGTGAGACGTAAGCCTGAGTTGGCCTGACCCATGTTAACCTGACTCTCTACAATGACAAGCTGCTCCTCAATTTACCAAAATAGAAGACTAAATTTTGATATAAAGTTACAAAGCATGAAAAAGTTTAGTCAGTCAAATATTTGTTGTTGAGTTGTTTCAGTCATGTTAACTCTTCCTTACCCAATTTGGAGTTTTCTTGAGAGAGGTACTGGAGTGGTTTGTCTTATCCTTCTCCAGCCAGCTCATTTTCCAGATGAGGAACTAGGACAAATAGGATTAAATAACTTGCCCAGGGTCACACAGCTAGAAAGTGTCTGAAGCCAGATTTGAACTCTGGAAGATGAGTCTTTCTGACTTGAGGCCTGGTACTCTGTCTACTGAGCCACTTAATCACCTCTAATAAACATTTATTAAGCACCTATTATGTGCCAGGCACTACAAAGTACTAGGATACCAAAAGGGACAAAAGACAGCCCCAACCCTGAAGGAATTCATCTAATGTGAGAGAAAACACACAAATACATATTTACAAACAAGCTATTACAGGATACTCTGAGAGAATCCATATTATCTGCAGACTATGGAAGTATAGAAGCCTCAGGGTCAAAAGCAAGAATTTTAAGAGATTAGAGACTAAAGGTCATATTCAAATTACAAATTGGGAAACACAATGGGTATATTGTAGGTCAGAGCTAACATTACCTGAACTCCAGAGCTGTGTTCCTCATCACCTTACTGAAATTATTCCTAATAAGGACAGCTCACACTTATTTAAGGCTTTATATTTTACAAAGAATTTCATGTATTTATTCCTTTATAATCTTCCCAGGACTCATGGGTTTGAGTAGGAGTAGTTTGGTTGTGCAGAAAAATTTCATACTCCTGCTATCTCCTGGTGTTTTCAGGTTTTCTAATATCTTTTCCCCAGAGTGTTGATTTCAAATCTGTTATTTTATTTTGCTTATTTTTAAATTTTATCTCAAATCTGTTATTTTAGAGAAAAGGAAAATGGAAATATGGATAAGGACAGTTTATCCTGTTTATGCAGAATTCAAATACCTAGCAAACTCACATAGCCAAAGTTCTTTCCTCATTAGTTTAAATTTATTAAACGTTTGTTTTATGCCAGGCACTGTGCTAGGCTTTGAGAACACAAGTTCAGAAAGGAAGGATAATCTCTGCCCTCAAGGAGCTTACATGCTATTCATAAAAGGAAGTGGGAGAGAGTAAGCCATGCTAGAGCATGACAGAAAGTCAAAGAGTCAGGAATATAGCCTAGAAACATACTTAGCTGGCCAGAGGTGCCTTCTCTAAAATGGAAGTTCTGGGAGAAACCTCAGGAAATGAGGGTACTTCCAGTGTGAAAAGTCTCTAGAGGCAAAGTCCCTCCAGGGTAGAAATTGATCTTCTTTGGCATTGCAGAGAAAGTCAGAATAGCAGAATGGAGAAGAAAGAAAAAGTACAAGCAGATATTCCAATGTCAGAGATTCATTAAAGACTAAATGCTCTTCTTGGAATGAGTTGGAGTTTGACTCAATCTCCTTTCCTTTTGCATCTATATTGCTGTTGCAGATCATATAGATAGAAAGATGGTCCAGAAAGATAGAAAGAAGAGCTGAATTCAAATTTGGCTTCAGACACCTACTAGCTATGTGATCTTAGACAAGCCTCTTTACTTCTGTTTGCCTAGGAGGCAATGCCTGGCCCCCCCACCCCCTGTGCTGTGTCGTGCTGTGCCCCACTCCCCCCCCTACTCCAAACAGAGGAGGGAGGAAGTGCTCCCATTGGGCTGCTGAACAGAGGGGTGGGGGATGAGAGAAGCATGTATAGAGAGGATGGGGAGTGGTCCAAGCATTGGGCTCCCCTCCAGCTCTGCCACCTGTGAGCCTCCCACCTTACCTCCTGTGCACTCCCATTGGGATGCTGACTGGAGGAGTGGGGGCTGTGAAAAAATGTCATCAGGTGTGGTGGAGAGGAGGAGGGGAGAAGTTCTGCCAAGTCCTTTCTAGTAACAAATTTGGGGAGGGTGGCCACATACCCACAGAATGCTCTGTGTGCCATCTTTGGCACTGGTGCCATAGGTTTGCCACCACTGGTCTAGGGTCAGGAAGACCTGAGTTCAAAGTTTGTTTCAGACCCTTATTAACTACTTAGCCTTTATCTGTCTCATTTTCCTCTCCTGTAAATTGTTGTGTTGTGACCCCGACTGAGTCATGTCACCTCTCTCTGCTTCAGTTTACTAAACTGTAAAATGGGGATGAAAAACTATAATAGAACCTGTGTCCCAGGATTGTTGTGAGAATCAAATGATATCCTATTTATAAAGTTCTTAGCACGGTACTTGGCCCATAGGTGAGATATAAATGCTTGTTGTCCCCCCTCTGCCCCAGTCCCCATCTGGACCATAACAAATGAAAGTCTGTCTAGTACAGAAAGGCAGTGTTATGAGAGAATAACTATTTGGTGTCAGAACAAGTTCTGACTTGTTGACCTGATAACTGATAAGAGATGTCACTTTTTGTCAGTGACCTTTCTTTTCAGAGCCTGTTTTCACCTCTATAAAAGGGAGATTCTCCTACAATCTCACTCTGATGCCTCTTTGCAGTTTGACTTCCTTCCCCCATTAGAAAGTAAGCTTCTCAGTGGATTAATTCATCCATTCCAGAAAGCAATTTGAGAAGTATGCAAAGCTCCTAAAATGTCCATTCATGTAAAAAAGAACCAGATTTGAGCCAGAGGGTTGGACACAACTGAACAACAAGTATAGATCTCTTTTCTGTCTGATCTGTTCTCTAGAACATGGCCAAATTGATTTTTTTGTAAAAGTAAAGGTCTGACCACATCAGCCTCCCTCTTCAAGAAACTTCATTTGCTCCCCTTTGCCCTTAGGATAAAATAAAAAATTTTCCTTTTGGCTTTAAAGTCTTGTATGTTCTGGCTCTATATTTTTTTCCCTTTCACTTGAGCTAATTACATATTATTCCCCTTCACAGACTATGTGTTCTGGCTGAAGTAGCCCCTTAAATGTTCCTTACACATATGTTCCATCTCTTAGGCCTATGCTTTGCCCACTTTCCATGCCTGGAATATCCACCATATCACTTCCACTCCTTCGACCTCCTAGCTCCAAGGTTCAGTTCAAATGTATGTATGTATGCATCTATCTATCCATGACAAATTAGGGTTCTAAGAACCAAAATGGGGAAAAGGTGTTATTTTTGCAAAGAGGTATTTGGGGAAACAAAGGTATCAATCTATAGCCATTGAAAGCTGAAGGTATGAAAGCAAAGCATCATTCATTCATTCATTCAACAAGCATGTATTAAACATTTACTACATACACTGTGCTAGGTTCTGGGGAAATGGGGGGGAACAGTGGTTTGTCTGTTTTTGTTTTTTTTTTTAGAGAAAAAGAACATCTACACCAAAAATTAACTATAAAAGCTGTATCAAGTAAAACAAAGTAATTTTGAGGTAGTATTAGTGTTGTGGTCATGAAGACTAGAGTCTTGGCAACTCAGGGGATCTGGGTAAGCTTCCTGGAGGACATAGCATTGAGATGAATTTGGGAGGAGACCAGGGATTATATAAACAGCAGAAGTAAGGAGTGAGTGCATTCCAGGCATGAGAGACATTTGCCTGCCTTGTTCTTAGTTTCTACACCTCTAAAATGGGGGAATTGGATTAGATAGCATTTGAGGATCCCCTCTAGCCTTACAGACCTTCTTCAAAGGAGAATGTGGGGTTGGGGAATAGCAAATAAACAGTTCACCTCCAACAGAGAATATGCGATGGAGAATCATGGCCAGTAAGTCCAGGAAACCTGTTTTGTCAGCTATAACCCTCAAGTAGTGATGGCAAACCTTTTAGAAGGGCAGGTAATGGGAGAAATGTCCTCAGGTGCACATGGAGAAGGACAGGGGAGCAGCTCTATCCCATGTCCCTCTGGCTTTCTAGTAAAAAAACTTTGGTGAACTCTGTGCTGGGTGACAGCTTGTGTGCCCACAGAGAGGGCTCTGAGGGCCCCCCTCTGGCACACGTGCCATAGGCTTGCCACCATGGTCCTAGAGCATCAGTCCACAAAGGAGGCAAGGCTGATCTGAGTGGTATTTGAATCTCTCTCCTGTTATCTTAGAAAATGTGACTGCTAAGGTAAAAAAAAAACAACCAAGGTGGGTTTTGAAGCCCCCACCCCAACCCAAGTAGGGCTGAGTTTATTGCATATGACTGACTGTCCTACAGTCTCTGTGTTGGAAATGCCTACTTGCCATTCTTCCTCCTCAACATTCTTTCAATCATAGGATATATGTCTAAATATCCTATATATCAGAGGTCTAGAGTTCTACAGGTGGATTGGGGACAAGAGAGAGAAAGAGGGATAGAGGAGGAAAGCAAATGCTTAGCAGACTAGAAGTCAATGTTAAGTTCCTGAGAATAGGTCTGTGGCTACACCCCAGGTCAGGCACTGCAAGGATGTATGTAAGACACACCAAATAGAGTGAAAAAAACCCAATGCTGTAATTATTAGCCAGTTATTATCATAATCACCCTTTTGGGTTCTTTACCTTTGCTGGGAGTAGACTACTTAGCTAGTACCCTCCAAATCCTCTTTCATACCCATCATCCAACTGTTCTTATGTCTCCCTATCTTATTCCCTCTCAGCAGAGAGAGGATAACGTGGTGTCTTAGGTGTACCAGATTTAGATGTGAATCAGTCAAGACCTAGAACAGAATCTCACCAGTTTTGATAGTGACTGTGTGACTATGGACAAGTCACTTGATTTCTCAAAGATTCATCTAGAAACATTATTATACAAGCATATCCAAGTGACTTCCAAGAAACTGACACCAAATAGTAATTCCAAACATTTCAACTGCACACATTTTATCTCATACCATCTTCCTGACAATACTGTGAGGCAGGTATTTTTATCCCCATCTTATGGATGAATGGGAGGGAAATGAAAAGAAAGAGGGTTGAGAAACATATATATGTACATACACACATATATATATATACATATTTCAAAAGGTTGTCCAACTTATGAAGGAGTTTAGATTGGCTGATATGCGTCCATTTATAAACTGTTAAGTATTACCCTTTTCCTGGAAATTCCACATAATTTCCTTATAAAGTAACAGATAACTCATTGGAGGTGCACCAATTTGGCAAACTATTTAAACAGTATATAGGGTGGTGGAAAAATTTTAATGCAGGTTTAAGTTATTTTTTAAAAAGCCAAAAACCAGGGGCAGTTAGGTAGCACAGTGGATAGGGAGCCATGCTTGGTGTTGGGAAGACCTGGATTCAAATTTGGCCTCAAACACTTCCTAGATATGTGACCTTGGGCAAATTACTTAACCCCAATTGCCTAACCCTTGTTGCTCCTATGCCATAGAATCAATACTTAATATTAGTTCTAAGGTAGAAGGTAAAGGTTTAAAAAAAACAAAACCAAGAACCAGGAAGAAGGTAAAATGGGCTTCAGAACCACTAAAAATAGATATCATATAATAAATTTTGTATCCTTTCTTCCTGGTAGAGCTTACCAGACCCTCATTCAGAGCCTACTTACTCCTTTTTTAGAATTATTCTAACAAACTTACCTGATTTCCCATCTCACAGCAGTTTAGAAATAGCCAAGTTTGAAAGTAAGGAGAGATGTGCTACTTGAGACAGGTCCACTAAGAGAAGGAAGAAGCAACAGCTGATATTAGCAAGAAAAGGAAAAAAAACAAAAAAAGAAAACTGCCAAAAGCAAATATAAGAATACAAAAAGTATAGCAGGCTGGTAGACATATATTATAGCAGAAGATAGCTTCACAAAACCATAGCAGTCCCTGGGGGCAACACTGTGCTACAATTTGGTACACAATTAAGTGATCTAAAGACGACCTTGAGTCATCATAAAAAGGATATAAATATTTAATATCTTCTGTTTAAGAAGGCAGAACAGTAGGCAGCATATTTTAAAAGAATTTCTATCAAAAACGTTTAACATTTTACAAGTTTAGATGTTTAAAAGAATAAATGTCATCTGGAAAATGGACTCATGTAGAACAGCCCACTAGGACAATTCAGGATAAAGATCTCTTCCTATAGAGAGATCACATAGGGACTCCTGTTTCATCCTTTGAAACTTTAGAATTAAAAAATTTCTTTAGTCCTTTTATTTTGGAGGGAGGACAAAAAAATCCCAGTTTATATCATGTATTACTTTATTAGCTGTTTTCTTCTTGTACATGCTGTTTTTCATAACCTTGCACTTAGACCTTGGCAGATAAGTGAAGAAGAAACTCTGTATTTAATCTTTTTACATTGACGTGTTCTCTTATTGGTTTGGTATAGTTTATTGTTATTGATTGAGTCTTCTAAGAAGTTTTATAAGCAATATTTGGTAAGACATTCAAGTTACACTTTTAAATAATGTGTTTACTTGTGGTAGGACTTTGAAGGTCACAATAAGAAGGGTGCTAGATCAATATTTAAAGGTCTTCATTGAATTCCTGAAAGAACAATTCCTGAAAATGATGCTCAGTTACAATACTTAAGGGGAGAATATTCAGCAATATCGAAACTTGATTTAGGGCTCCATTTTACTGTTTTTTAACTGAAATCAAATGTAAAAGCAGAGATAGCTAGGTGACACAGGGGATAGAGTGCCAGGTTTCAAGTCAAGAAGACCTGTGTACAAATTTTACCTGAGACACTTATTAGTTGTATGACACTGGACAAGTCATTTAACTCTATTTGCCTCATTTTCTTCATCTGGAAAAGGAATTGGAGAAGGAATTGGCAAACTACTCCAGTCTCTCTGTCAAGAAAACCTCAAATAGAGGCATGAAAAGATGAACATAGCTGAAAATGACTAAATACCAACAATAGTATGAGAGCAGAAGTAGCTCTTTTCCTCTGTTTTCCTTCATGATTTTAATGACCTAAGTAGTTAGTGTAGGGAAATACCTATATAGGTTAATCTAGAGGGTATTGTATAGGGCAGTGTGGAAAAGGCCAAGACTTCAAGTGGCACAGTGGATAGAGTGTTGGACCTTGAGCCAGGAAGACTCATCTTCCTGAGTTCAAATCCATCCTCAAACATTTACAACCTGTGTGACCATGGGCAAGTCATTTAACCCTATTGACCTCAGTTTCCTCATCTCTAAAATGGGCTAGAGAAGGAAATAGCAAACCATCCCAGTATCTTTGCCAATAAAACTGGAGTCAGACATAACTAAAAAAAACTTAGTAACAACACATATCCTGGGGAGGCAGGGTGGTATAGTAGAAAAAGGATCAGATTTGAGCCAAAGGACCTAGCTTAGATCCTGACTCTGCCACTTAGCACTTATGTGACTTTCTACACGCCATTTCCACCATCTTGGTCTCAGTGTCCACATATGTTAAATGAGGAGGAGCTGGACCAGGTGGCTTGAATTTGGTGAGGTTTTTAAGTGCCCACTATGTACTATTTGAGGTGCTAGAATATGCAGACAAAAATGCTCTCTAAGATTTACTATTTTTTAAAATAACTTGGATTACATCCATCTCATGAAAAGATAATGGTTACCTTTTGGGGATCTAGCTCTCCATAGAAAAGCATGTGTGAATATATATTTATTCTGTACTTTATCCTTTGGATGGGCCTCTTAAGATTTCCTTTGTGGTGGGAATTTGTCATTTGCCAGTCTAATTATGACCTGGATGGAAATTCATTCAATTGATCAATCAGTTAATGTTTTTTTAAGTGTCTACTCTGTGTCAGGTACTGAGGATTTAAAAAAAAAAAGGCAAAAGACAGTCCCTACCCCTCAAGGTTGTTGTTATTCTGTTGTTTCACTTGTGTATGATTCTTTTTAACCCCATTTAGGGTTTTCTTGGCAAAGATACCAGAGTGGTTTGTCATTTCCTCCTCCAGTTCATTTTACAGATGAGGAAACAGAGGCAAAGATGATCAAGTGATTTCCCTTAGGCCACATAGCTAAGAAGTATCTGAGACTGCATTAGAACTTGGGTCTTTCTGACTCCAGGTTTGGTACTCTGTCCACTGCACCACGTAGCTGCGTCTTCAAGGACTTTAACCCAAATCTGTGGTGTGCTGGTTTAGAAACCATATTATTCCATAAGTGAATTTACCTCTTAATCCTTTTTAAGGTGGTGCTTCAAAATACCTAATCTCTTTTCTCTATTGTTTGATTTTTGCTTATTTTTAGATTTTCCCCCTTATTTTACCAAGGTGTCAAGAAAGTAGAAGGCATGAGGACTGCCCATAGGTCACAACTATTATAGAGAGAGGAAAGATTCCACTGTGCCTGGCATTAGCAGCCAATGAGGATCCTGAGTACTGAATATCTTCACCCTGCAGAGGAAAGGAGAAACACAGGCATGAATTCCAGGAAAGATTCCTGTAGGGATTCCTACTTGTAGGAAAGCAAAAATGTACTTTTCTAATGTCTCCTAGGTTCATGTCTATAGCTGGAAGGGATCTTAGATACCATCTAGTTCAACCTTCTCATTTTACAGTTGAGGAAATTAATAATTGGCAGGAACTGACAGATCCAGGAATTATACCCTTGTTTACTGACTCAAATCTAGCATCTTTTCAAGTGGACCAAGATGCTTTCAGCAGCAAAAACAAACAAAAACCAAAAAACCCTTGGTGATTTTGAAACTAGTTTATTATTTTTCTGTAGTGAGAATGTAGAGAAGAACAGTTCAAATTCAAGTGACATTTGGGAGCAGTCTTTTGGGGGAGAATGTAGAAACCAGAAGGGCAGCAAAGTGGCACAGTAGAAAGTGAGCTGGGCTTAGAATCAGGCTGACTTCTGGTCTCAGACACTTCCTAGCTGTGTGATGCTGGGCAAGTCACTTAACTCTGGCTCAGTTTCCTTATCTGTAAAATGAGCTGGAGAAGGAAGTGGCAAACCAATCCAGGATCTTTGCCAAGAAAATCCCAAATGGGGCCATGAAGAGCCTGACTGAAATCCTGAACAACAGGAACCAGAAGGAAGCAGGAAGTGGTCCTCATTTCAGTGGGCTCACACACATGTCATCCGTTACCAGCTCTACTCTCTGGTTTTTGAGTTAGAAAAATAGTGTCATGGGATAAAAAGAGCACCGAAATTAGATTCGAGGGAGACCCAGGTTTGGATCTCAAAATGTTCTAGTTGTATGTCCATGGACAAATTTTCACCTCTATTCTTCATGTGTAAAATGGACATGTCCAAACCACCTACCTCACTGATTTTGTTGGGGAAACCTAGAAAGAACAATGGAAATATGAACTACCACTGACCACTCTGAGGGCGTTAGTTGTTGGGAAAGGACACCCAGTGGGTGTTATATGCTATGTTGGGGGAGTAAGGGCTTGCCACCAGGGTATCCTTCTGGTCTGGGGGAAAAGTTAGTATAGTTTGGGTAAGTATAATTACTAGAGGAAAGAGAGAAAAAAATCCATGACTAATAGTCACCTGCAGAATTTAATAGAGAAAGGGAGGGGAAGAGAAAAATAAGCTTTTCTATCTAGCACCTACTATGTGCCAGGCATGGTGTACAACTCTTATTTCCTCTTAGTACCCTCAGGCCTCTCCTTTTTCAGAAAAGTACTGCCTATATACAGAGACTCCTTTCTAACCAGTGGAGACAGTAGATGGGGAAATATCAAGATGGGAGATTTAAAATGCTTAATAATTTTAATAGGAATTAATAAAAATGCTAAATAATTACACATTTTACAAGGCTAGCCCAATTGAAGCCTAATTTGGCTCAGTGGGTAGACAGCTGACCTTAACCTGGATTTAAGTTTTGCCTCTCACATACTGGCTGTGAAACTCTGGGCAAGTTATCTAATCCCTTGGAGGCAGCCAGGTGGCAAGGGAGTAGAGTGCTGGGTCTAGAGTCAGGAAGACTCATCTTTCCAAGTTCAAATCTGGTTTCAGACTCTTACTTGCTGTGTGATCCTGGGCAAGTTATTTAACCTTATTTGCTTTGGTTTCCTCATCTGTAAAATAAGCTGGAGAAGGAAATGGCAAACTATTCCAATATCTTTGCCAAGAAAATCCCAAATGGGATAACGAAAAGTCAGTCAGTCCCCACTGAAACAACTGAACAATAAATCCCTTAGTGTTCTTAGAAAGTCTCTTAAGGCTGACTCTTAAAAAAAAATAAAACTTGACTTTTTTCCTCTTTCTTTTTAAAAAATAAAAACCTTTACTTTCTGTCTTAGTATCAGTTCTAATACAGAAAAAGGGCAAAGACTAGGAAAAATCAGGGTTAAATGGAAAGACCTCAGGACTGGGAGAAAGGAACACCTGAGTGAATTTGTTTTTGACAGCTTCTAGCTCTGTGAATCCTGGATAAGTCACTTAACCTCTCTCAGCCTCACTTTCCTTATCTACAAATGAGATCATATTTAATAAAGCATTTTGGAAACCTTAAAGTACTTTATAAATATTAGCTATTATTACCATAATAGCTAATGTTATTACTCTTATTATTATCTGTAAACCGAGAGGCAGTAAACTGAATGCTGCAGTAGATGATATTCAAACCAGTGTTCAGCCCTCGTAACCTGATTCTCAATTATCTGGGCCAGGAATATTCATAACATGAATCAATATACAAATGAAGTTTCTATTCCTTACCTTCAGGAAGACAAACGTGGAATGTGCAAAAGTTAATAATTTGGAATTCAGTAAAATTTGGGTCAGGAATATACACAATATAAATTAATGTATAAATTATACATATGTGTGTATGTATATATAACTTACATATGATATTAAAATGTGTAATGTTTAATGTAAATTAAAACGAAACCTATATTTCAATTGTATTTAATTTGGTTATATAAACAATATAACAATATATGATACGTGTGTGGATAGATACATACATAGATACATAGATAGATACATAGATACCACAGGAAGGCAAGCATGGTAAATGGAAGAGAAAACTTGGCAGTCAGAAAACCTAGATTCAAACTCCAGTTCTTCCCTTTTGACTGTCTTTGTGACCATGGTCAATTTAATTCATCTCTCTAGCTCACAATTCCTTCGTTTGTAAAAGTGAGGGGGTGTTGACCAGGTGACTCATCAGATGTCTTTCACCTGTGAAAGTTTGTGATCCTAGCAAAGGTATGCACTGAGTCATTTTTTCCAGGACTGGAAGGGGAGTGTCCAGCTACCCTGTTTGTTCATCTTTCATAGCCAAGAGAGGGCATTTCCTGGAACTCCAGCTTGGAGTAGGGGTGAGATGTATAACAAAGGTACAAAGGAAATTCATCAAAGCAATGAATGAGTGGCCTTGGTCTCATCAGCACTGCCTTCTAACTAGGTTACTTGATAGTCCATGATCTTGTTTGTTCATTTTGCTCCTTTGATGGTCCCCAATGGTTTATGATTACAGAGTTCCGTATTCCTTTCCTTCTGGGGCAAATCTGTTATTTCCTCCATTAATGGGGAGTTAGGATGAGGTCTGAGGGAGATGAGTAATCTTTGCTTCCCCTCTTTCACTCATTGAAAATGGGGCTGAAGCACCAGATGCCACTCCCAAGCGTTGTTCCTGCTGGCATTGCCCCAAGTTAAAAAGAAGAGTGAAGGAAGAGTATGAGGGAAGATGGTTTACTACCCAGAACATGGTGGAGAGTGATGGTAGGTTGCTGTTGCAGATATAAGGGTAAGAGAACAAAGATAGTCTTTAAAGAACATTTTTCTTTCCCTTCACCTATTAATAACAACAGATAACTATATAACATTTTAATAGTTTACACAGAGAACTTTCCTTCTAACAACCCTATGAAGTAGGGAGTTTATTATTACCATTTTACAAATGAGGAACCTGAGGAAAGTAAAAGATTACAGAATTTAGAATCAAAGGAACTAGAAAGTAGCCAGGCAGCTGAGTGTATTGAATGCCAGACCCAGAGAAAGAAGGTCCTGGGTTCAAATCTGGCCTCAGATAACTTCCTATCTGTGTGACCCTGGGCAAGTCACTTAATTTCCATTGCTTGCCCTTACCACTCTTCTGCCTTGGAACTTATATATAGTATTGATTCTAAGGTGGAAGGTAAGGTTTAAAAAAGAGAGAGAGAGAGAATCAAAGGAAATAGTTTCCCAGCTGTGCTACTTATTACATGTATGATCTTGGGTAAGTCATTTAACTTCTTTGGGCTTCAGTCTCATTTATAAAATGAAGGAGTTGGATTGGATGACCCCTGAGGTCCTTTCTGGTTCTACATCTATGAATCTATGATACTTTGAGACTTAGAAAAGTTAAATGACTTCCCTGAGATCACAGAACTAAGTAAAGGAGGTAAGATTCAAATACAAGTTTCCTGACTCTCTTTCTACCATGCTACACTGGAGAACTTTAGAAAAAAGGAATAATGGAAAGGACAATGAAGATGATGGTGACAGAAACAATAGTCATATAATTTTTTAAAAATATAGTTTTCCAATTTCATGTAAAAACATTTTTTAACATTTGTTTTTCAAATTTTGAGTTCCAAATTCTCTTCCCTTCTTCCCTCCCCTTCCTCCTTATTAAGAAGGCAAGTCATTTGATACAGGTTATACATATACAGTCATGAAAAACATATTTCCAGTTATATAGTACTTTTATGTTGGCAGAATGTTTTATAAAAATGTTCTTATTGTTTCACCTCAACAATACTGTGTTATAGGTGTTATTATTATCCCCATTTTATAAATGAGGAAACTGAGACTTAGAGAGGTTGAATGATTTGCACAGGATCCCCTAAGATGCTGTAGAAATCTTCAGAGAACAAGATTGTCTTGTGCTGTACTTGTTTTATGAGTCTCTGACCAGAATTATACTCATAAGAGTTGACTCATTAACTTACTACTTATGACAGCTCTGACCATTCTGAGACTTGACTAAGGACCTTGATTTTATCATTCCAACTAACAAATCTTTCCAAGCTATCTTCCTGAAAGGATCCCATTGGTCCTACAGAAACAAAATGCTGGACCTTTTGGAATTGATTTTTTTCTCTTGTTTGTTTTGCCTGTGTTTTCTTTTTTTTTTTTTTTAAATCTTAAATTTTAAATTTTTTAGGAATTTTTTTTCCATGGTTACATGATTCATGTTCTTGCTCTCTCTCCCTCCACTCCCCCACCCCCAGTAGCTGATACTCATTTCCACTGTTTTCTTCATGTGTTATTGATCAAGACCTATTTCCATATTATTGATAATCGTTCTAGGGTGATTGTTGAAAGTCTACATCCAAATTGTGTCCACATCAACTCGCGTGTTCAAGCAGTTGTTTTTCTTCTGTGTTTCCACTCCTGTAGTTCTTCCTCTGAATGTGGATAGTGTTCTTTTCCACAAATCCCTCAGAATTGTCCTAGATAATTGCATTGCTGCTAGTTCAGAAGTCCATTACATTAGATTTTACCACCGTGTATCAGTCTCTGTGTATAATGTTCTCCTGGTTCTGCTGCTTTCATTTTGCATCAATTCCTGGAGGTCATTCCAGTTCACATGGAATTCCTCCAATTTATTATTCCTTTGAGCACAGTAGTATTCCATCACCAGCATATACTACAATTTGTTCAGCCATTCCCCAATTGGAGGGCATCCCCTCATTTTCCAATTTTTTGCCACCACAAAAAACGCAGCTATAAATATTTTTGTACATGTCTTTTTCCCTATGATCTCTTTGGGGTACAAACCCAGCAATGGTATGGCTGGATCAAAGGGCAGTTGGCCTATGTTTTCATTGGTGAAGAGAATGCTCAGTGAAAAAAGCTCTATTAAAGTAGCCCTCTGCTCTACTTACTGTATGCATTTTGTCATTTAAAGACTTAAAAAACTGCCTGTGGACCTGGAGTACCAGTGACTTATCCAGTTACATAAGCCAATATGTCTCCAGGGTAAAGGTTGGGATATGAACCCAGGAAGTGCAGGATATGTCTCTTTAAAGTAGAACTCAAAATAGTACTCTTTTATTCAGTTAAATTAAATCGCTAGGTCCTTGAAACATTAAATATTTGCTATAATTTTAAATAGATTAATAAAATGATAACTTTAAGCTTGAATTTTCATCATTCTCTCAGTGACTAGCACCATGTAAGGTAAATAATAAGGAATTTGGTGTCTGAGAACATAGGTCAAAATCCTAGCTGGGACAAGTTACCTCTCTGGGCCTCAGTTTCCCTATCTCTAAAATTAGGAGGTTAGACTAGATAATTTTTAAAATTCTTTTAAGCTAAGAGACTGAAATGGATTTTAAAAAATGGGTTATATGAATCTCCAATTGACTGTTATCATAAAGTGAGATAGAAATGTTCTTTCATCATTATAATCATTAAAATTCTCAGAAATGAAAATCTGCTTTCTCCCAGTTGGTATTGCCAAGAAATCATAATGGTTTGTTTGAGTTACGCCAAGTTACCAGAAAGAATGAGTCTCCCAGTGAGAGGCTCCATCTCATAGCATATGATCTTTAAATTTTGTTTTCTCTGCTGCTCTCTGTCTTTTTTTCCCTCCTCCTTAGGAAAGTAGGTCTTTTGGGATGAGGGGCTATCTTCTGTCCAATTCTTTTCCTTCCAGCTTTAGCTTAATTTAGGTTGTTTTTGTTCTTCGAATAAAAAGAGTTTAGCATGAACTCTGTGGAATGGATTGGACCAAATCAAAGAGTCATAGGATCATAGATTTAGAGCTGGAAGAGATATTAAAGGCCATTAAGTCCAACCCTCTCATTTTACTGATGAGAAATGGAGGATGAAAGTGAGTGGGTAAGTGACCTATTTCTAGGTCACATAGCTTCTAAGTGTCTGGGGCAGCATTTATATTCAATTCTTCCTGAATCCAAGCTCAGCACCTTATTTAGTCTTAAAAACCCTCATCATTTATTTATTTATTTTTAGCTTTCTTTTTACATTTAAAATTCCAGATTATTTCTCTCTTTCCTACCCCTTTCCCACCCATTGAGAAGGCAAAAAAAAAATGTATATCCAGAGTCTTTAGTTAACAGAATAAATGAACGAAAGAATGAATAAAAAAAATACTTAAGATCTCACTGCCTGCCAGGTTTTTGTGCTAAGTATTGGAAATTCAGATAAAAAAAAAGTGAGGCAGTTCCTTCCCTCACAGTGCTTATGTTCTTTTTAAAAGATAAATTTTATTGAGGTTTTCTTGGCAAAGGTGCTAGACTGCCATTTCCTTTTCCAGATCATTTTACAGATGAGGAAACTGAGGCAAACAAGGTTAAGTTACTTGCCCAAAGTTATATAGCTAGTAAGTGTCTGAGGCAGTATTTGAATTTGAGTCTGACTTTTTCAGGTATGACTTTTTAGCCACTGTGCTACTTAGCTGCCCCATCTTTTCTTCTTGCATTGCTTAAATTTTCCCCAGAATCTTCCCTCTTTTCCTTTCCAAAGAGTCAAACCCTTGTATTAAAGATTTTTTTATTATGGTTTTAAAAGATTGCTTTATTGCAAAAATGAATAATATGGAAATAAGTTATAAGTGAAACATTTGTATAACCCAGTAGAAGGGCTTATTTGTTCTGGGAGTGGGGAGGGAGAGAAAAGGAACCATGGAAACATGGAAAAATTTTTTTAAAAGAAAAAAAAGAAATTTTCTAAAGGAAAAGAGGAAAAAGACAGAAATCACCAAAACTTTTCAATACATTGAAAATACCCTAATAGTATAAGCCAAGTTCAATACCTGTGGGCTCCCCTTTTCTGTAAAAGAATGTATGGGTGATATCTTCTCATATTTCTTCTTTGGAGCCAACTGCTTCTTTGTAATTTTGCAACATTCATTTTAGATTATTTTGTGGTTATTGTTTTTTTCCATTTACATTGCTAAAGTCATTGTGTATATTCTTTGCTTGCTTCACATTTTATCAGTTGACATCTTTTCATGCTTCTCTATATTCGTCATTCTTGTCATTTCTTTTGACACAGTAATATTTCATTCCATTGATATGCCACAATTTGTTTAACCATTTCCCAGTTGATGGGCGTCTATTTTGTTTTTTGGTATTTTCTCCCACAAAAAAATGGTGGTATAAATATTTTGGTGTACAGAGAGCCTTTTTTCTTACACGTGATCTCCTTGGGGTATATGCCTAGCAGTATAATTTCTAGTTTAAAGAGTATGTCCCAATGAAAATCCCTGTTCCTGCAGGAAGCCTTCCCCAACCCCTTTTAATTCTAGTTTCTTCTCTTTGTTAATTATGTCCTATAGTCTATCTATAGCCTGCTTTGCATATATTTGCATATTGCCTCCACCTTGAGGACAGGGACTGTCTTTTGCTTCTTTTTTTGTATTCCTAAGGCTTGACACAGTGCCTGGCATATGTTTATTAAATGCATGAATGGACATTTTAGGCCTAAAATTTCATCATTGATAATGAAAGAAATGCCTACCTTAAACTCTAATTCCATCCATCTATCCATCCATTCATTTTGTCCATTTTTCTAGACCCTAATTTTAAAAAGCAAATAATCCTGTGAGGGGTTTATACATTAACTGTTATCAATCATTTATAATTTACTGTATTAGGTATTTTTAGGTGCTTTCCTGGATCAATTAGCTGAGATCACCGCACTTGGGAAATGAGACTTTTGATGAGGGAGGAGGGAGGATAAATTTGGAACTAGGGCCACTGTCCAGAAGAAGATAGATGAGCCTGGATAAGCTGTTACAACGCAGGAGGCACCTGCCTTATGGAAAAGAGAGGGAGATGGGGCTGTTTTGTCAGGCAAAACAATGGGACTGGGGACCTGAGCAGAGATCAGAATAGGGATCTGAAGAAGGCAGAAGTGTCTAGGCCCATTCTGTGGGTGAAGGATGGGTTATAAATAGGGGAAAGAAGGACTTACATGCAGAAAGTAGTATGGGTGGAGCCCCATGCCTGAGCCAGTAGGCACTGGATGGGTTAGTTTAAGATGGCTGACTGGGCACTGGACCTAAGATTAAAGCCATCTCCACCATTCCTACTACTATGGTCAAGTCACAGGTTTATAGCCTACAAATCAGAAGTATTCTTAAAGGTCACTTTAATCTCTCTCAGCCTCAGTTTCCACATCTATCTGTAAAATGAGGATACTAAGACTTGCATTTCATAGTTGTAGCGAGTCAACAAGCATTTAGTTGGCATTTATGTAGTGCTTTAAGGTTTGCAAAACACCTTATACATATCTCCTTTGATTCTCCCAACAATTCTGGGTCACAGGCACTATTATCCCTGCTTTATAGATGGGGAAACTGAGGCAAACAGAGTCATGGCCAAGATCATACAGTGAGTAGCTAAGGTTATATTTCAATTCTGGTTTCTGACTCCAGGTCCAGTTTTCTAACCCTTATACCACTATTAAGCATTTTCTTTGTGCCCCAAACACTGTTCTAAGCTTTGGAATATACCTAAAGAGAGTCAGGGAAAATTCAATTAAGACAGTGTATGTAAAAGCACTCAATCCATTGTGAATGTAAGCTATTTTAATCAAATTATTTTTATTGTGTTTTCTCATAATTTTATTATGTTTCTCAGATTAGATCTTGGGAAACAGTTGCTGTTGGCATGCCTCCTATTCCTGAAAGTGCCATCTTTGATACTCCATTTGAGTCTAAACTTCTCAGATTTTGAGAACCCCAAGAAGTACAACACACTCTTGAGGAGAGCTCTGACATTGAGAGACAGACATAGACACAGAGAAGAAAGAGAAGAGAGGAGAGAAAAGGTGGGGAGTTGGGGAGACAGAGAGAGATACCAAGAAAAGGAGAGAGAGAGAGAAAGAGAGAGAGAGAGAGAGAGAGAGAGAGAGAGAGAGAGAGAGAGAGAGAGAGAGAGAGAGAGAGAGAGAGAGAGAATCCATTTAAAATGCAGACATGTAAGAGTAATGATAGGTTGCTTTCCCTTGGTGGGGTGGGGGGAGTAGGGCGTGAGTCAAGCTTACCACCACACTATCTGAAATACATTTGAAAGAAGGTAGGCTTCAGGGCTCTGGCCGAAAGTGCTGCCTAGTCCCAGAGTCTCACCCAGGGTCTTGAAGTGGCTGTGGCAAGAGAAGTCTAACCTTGAAATTAGAATGCGGTTCTGACAAATGTTGTATCTTTTTACTGGGTAAGCTGTCTTTATCCTTATACCAGTTTTGTACTTTGGACCCATTCTTTCTTTCTTGTAAAGGCAAACAAGAGATTTAAGAACATAAGCCAGGGTTTGGGAATCTCTCTGATGTTCACATAAATATATGTTGTTTTGGTGGGGAGACTGTTTTCTTTGAAAATGGAGCAAAGATATAGATATTCAAAGAAAGAGACTGCTAAACAGGGCTGTCCTCAATACCAAATTACTTCATGGCATTGAGGGGTTCGGTGGCTTTGTAGCCACAGAATTTGTTCCATATTCCAAAAAGAAACTTGGCTCTCTGCTGAAGTTGTGTAATGCTTTCCAGGACTGTGGGACTATGCTTCTGCCCTAGAGTGGTCAGGCTCCATCCAATTCAGAGGAGAAAAGCTGTTTTAAAGGGGCAATGCTTCTTTTCTTCTGACTGAATCTCATTCTTGAGCAATAAAATAATGTCATTATGCCATAGTCTACCAAATGGATACACCTTGAGGGCCTGGAGAAGGATGCTAAAGACTCCCTGGATTTTATTCATAATGGAAATGAATTTTTAAAAAAATTATCAGAATTATTTTTTTCTTCTCACTTTTCATTAGAAAAGAAGAAGAATAAAAGAAAAACAAAACCCTTATAGCATATAAACATAACCAAGGGAAGCAAATTCCCATATTTTCCATGTCCTTATATATGTCTCATTCTGCTTGTTAGTCCATCACCTTCCTCTCTATTTTATCATGGGTGCGTTCTTCATCATTAGTCTTTCGGAATCATGGTTGATCATTTCTTTGTTTCTTTATTTAGTCTTTCAGAGCCATTCCCTTTTACAGTATTGATGTTAGAATATAAACTACTTTTATGTTACTGCTCACTTAACTCCATATCAGTTCATAGAAGTTTTCCCATGTTTCTTTGAAACAAATTCTTCGTTTCTTAATAATACAACAGTAGCCTATTAAATTCACTTAATACAATTTGTTCAGCCATTCTCCAGTTGATAGATGCCCTCATGAAAATTGATTTTAAGAAGATCTTTACACTCTAAGCTCCTTGAAGACAGGTATCATACCCTAGAAGATTTTAACTTTGACATGTTCAACCCTGACACCCTCTAAGCAGCTCTGCAAATGTTCTGGTAGCTTCCTCAGCACAGACCATGGCATTGTCATCCTGATCATCCATATAGATGGCTTCAGAGGGATGCCTGAACTCCCATTGACTTAAAAAAAAAAAACAACAAACCTTGCCTTCCTTCTTAGAATCAATTCTGTTGTATTGGTTCTAAGGCAGAAGAGAAGTAAGAACTAGGCAATGGTGGTTAAATGACTTATGCAGGGTCACACAGCTAAGAAGTGACTGAGGTCAGATTTAAACACAGGATCTTTGGGGCATAATTTCAGATTGCTCTCCAAAATGGTTGCGTCATTTCACAGTTCCACCAATAATATATTAATGGCCCCATTTCCCCACATCCACAACATTTGTCATTTTGCCCTTTTATCATTTTAGTCAATCTGATAGGTATGAGATGATATCTCAAATTTGTCTTAATTTACATTTCCGTCATCAGTAATGATTTAGAGAATTTTTTCATATTATAGCTTTGATTGCTTCATCCAATCCTTTGATCAGTCCTTTGATCAATTGAGGAATGGCTCATGATGCTCTTTGAATTGTGGCTTCCTGAGCATGATTGACCCAGAGGCATCATGGATAAATCAACTGACTTGAGTCAGAAAGATCTCAATCCAAATCCTACACCAGACCTTTATTATTTGGGTACCATCTTTGAAGGCAAGTTACTTTTATCTCCCTGTTCCTTAGTCTCCTTATATATAAAATGAGGGATTTGTATTCAGTGGCCTCTTGAGTTCTCTTCCAGCCTTAGGTCTATGATACTGACCCTTTCTCCTGAGGTCAGCCTGTTGCATTTGTCTGATAGATGATAGTTAGACTAGGGGAATCGATGGGGCATAGAGTACAGAGTTGCAAGGGGAATCACAGCTTAAATTTCCCAGTTCAGCTAGCATCTGGTCTTTGTTCCTTTGTTCATGTTGACCTCATGGCTTCCATAGGCTCTCCCCTAGTCATCTCCACCTGTTGAATTCTTTGCCTTTCTTTAAAATTCATTTCATCCTTGAAACTTTCTCTGAACCTAGCTGAAAGTGAGCTCACCCTCCTTAGATTTCTTGAAGCTATATATATATGTGTGTATACATATACATATGTATATGTATACACACATATATATATAGCCTTCTCCTTTTCATGGTCATTTCTTCAGTCTCCCCCATGAACCCCCTGTTATGAAGCTGTAAATTCCTTGTGACATGCAGTAGTCTGTGTTGTATCTACCTTTGTAGCCCCAGAACCTTAGACTGTCTTGTACATAATAAGGATATAATCAATATAAGCTAAAGGCTTAGTTACTTTAAATTTACAAAAATGGCCATTTGCTATTGGTTTTACAGGTAAAGAAGGAGGTAAAATTCCAAAGTGAAGTTGAATTCTGCAGTTTCTACTTCTTCAATTTGGAAATTTCTGTATATACAGGTAAGAAACTCATCCCACATTTATTTCCCATTTATAGATAATACATGAAAATTCCTAGTTCTATATCTCTTTTGTTATGACGATATAAAATGAAAATATATTACGTGGAGGAAACTCGGAGGCTTAGTGGATTGAGAGCCAGGCCTAGAAAAAAAGAGGTCCTGCGTTTAAATGTGACCTCAGACACTTCCTAGCTGTGTGACCCTGGACTAGTCACTTAAACCCCCATTGTCTAGCCCTTACCACTTTTCTGCATTGGAATTAATGCATAGTATTGATTCTAGGATAGAAGATAAGTGTTTTTTTTTTAAGTATATTACACTACCCCTAAGGAAAACAAGAGTCAAGTATCTATTTTATGAATTATATAGTAAAAAAAATTCTGAATCCTGATTTGATGGACAAATCTGGATTGCATGTGGCATGTGCTGAACAAAGGAAAACTAATTTTAATATTGGTTAAAGACAATTTTATTTTGATGTAAAGTTTGACATTTAAATATTATAGTTCATTTCAAAGTCAAGATTCCAAATCCTTGATCTTTCTTCCTACGTGAAAGTGAAGTCTTCTTTATTTTAGATTTTTAATGTAATTTTCTTTGCAGCTTTCCTTTGACCTTACTTTTGTGTGTAGGTGTCTTTATTTCCCTATTAGACAGTAAGCCCCTTAGATCATTGTGTCCATTAACAGCACTGTTGTAATGCTGTTGTGAAAACTTAAGCTTCTCTGATCAATACAGTGATCCAAGACAGTCCCAGAGGACATGATGAAAAATGCTGTCTACCTCCCCAGAGAGAACTGATGAACTCTTGAGTGCAAATTGAAGTATAATTTTCTCACTTTATTTTACTTGCTTTTTTAGTGCAAACTCACTAATATAGAAATATGTTTTGCATAATTTCACCGGTCTAATTAGTATCATGTTTCTTGACTTCTCACTAAATAGAGGAAGGGGTAGGAGGTAGGGAGAGAATTTGAAACTCAATTTAAAAAGAAAAAAGTGTTAAAAATAAATACATAATTTAAAAAAAATTTAAAGAATGTAAGCCTCTTGAGGTTAGCCATCATGTCGGTGTTGTTGTTTGTAGGCATAGAGTCTTCCGTGTACATACTGGCTATTTGTTCAATTATTATGTTTGGATTGGAAATACAAGGTGTAGTAATCTCTCTGAATCAGTTTCCTTCTGTGTAAAATTGAATGTGGGGGTGTGGTATGGCAGCTAGGTGACTCAGTAGATAGAGCATCAGTCACTTAAACCCCATTGTTTGGTCTTTACCACTCTTCCACCTTGGAAGCAATATATAGTATTAATTCTAAGATGGAAGATAAGAGTTAAAAAAAATTTGAATGAGGTTTGACTTAGTGGTTTCTAAAGCCCTTTCCAGCTTTAAATCCATGATCTTATGACTTTCTCAGGGGCTCAATTTTATCATCTCATATAGCCATAGAATCATAGCTTTAAATCTGGAAGAGATTATAGAGGACATTGTATCCAACTCCCTCATTCTACAAATGAAGAAAAAAGTGAGTCAAATAAAGTATATACTACCCACCTCATAGGGTGATAAGGAAATGTTCTACAAACTTTAATTTGCATTAGAAACATGGAATTGATGGTTTTTTTAAATTTTCCAAACCATTACTTTCTTTCTTAGCATCAATTCTAAGACTGAAGAATGGCAAGGACTAGGCAACTAGGTTAAGTGATTTGTCTAGCGTCACATAGCCAAGAAGTGTCTGAAGCCATTTTGAATCCAAAATTCAGGCCAGATTTGAATCCAAACATGCAGTTTTTGTTATTGTTTGTCCTATTGCCTAAGTCCCTGTCCTTGGTAGTAAGTCAGTAACTGCTGGAAGGCATTAGCATTTCCAGGGCACACGGATACAAAGCCACTGAAGCTAGTAATGTATAAAATGGTAGCCTCATGGCTAGACATGATTAATTTGTCTCCCTAGAAAGTCCTACTAATGATCTCATATAAGAACTGCATTTAGGCAGGCCCAGAAACCAGGCCTCGGGTATTCCCAGAAAGCAATAGTCCATGGACCATTAGCTCAGTGGTTGACAGATCTGAATGGTGTTCACTGGAAGTCATAGAGACCTTCAGAGAAAAGAAGTAGCTTGAAAATGGTAGACCTTTTAAATTAATGGCATGAATAAAAAACAGAGGCTCAGTTTTCTTCTGAGCATAAAGGGCAACCTAGTAGTAAGAGGCACATTGCCAACCTTGAAGCGACTCCTTAGGGCTACTAAACATTGTGACTATATTGATGCTTCTGCACCAAGAAAGAAAGGACTTTGAACAAGGGTAGAGAACCAAAGAGATTGGTTTGCCCCATGTCTAGAGGCAATAAGACAAGGTAATGAGGATTTATTAAGTCTGCTCACTATGTATTAGGGCAGACCTGGAATCAAGAAGACCTGAGATGAAATCTAGCCTCAGAAATTAGGCTAGCAATCAGAAATGGCTGAGCTAAAATTAAAAATCCAACCATTGCTAGTTGTGTGGTCCTGGGCAAGTCACTCCACCCTGTTGGCCTCAATTTCCTCATCTGTCAAATGAGCTGGAGAAGAAGGAAATGGTGAAGCTTTTTAGTTTTTCTGCCAAGAAAACCCCCAATGGGGTTACAAAGGGTCAGACATGATTGAAACCACTGTTTCTCTTGGATAAGCATATTTATTATAATTTATTACATATTTATAATAAATCATATATATTTTATTGTTATATTACAGATGATATCATGTTATATATTTTTTAAATGGTATTTCAAAAAAATAAATACAAACAGAATGAATGACAGTCCCAGCCCTCAAAGAGCTTACATTCTAATTAGAAAAGACAACATACAAAAGAAGCTGAAAACATTGGGGGTATGGTACCCTGGAACCCTACCAGGGCCATGATGTTGAAGTGGGAAAAGTTAGAAGCATATCTGGAATGTGAATGAAGATTGGCCAGCCTAGGCTCCTCCCTAAGGTAGAGGCAATGGGAAGGACTCACCAGTGAGAGAGGGGACCTTGAATGGGGCCTCACAGGGGAATGTTTTGGGGTTTGAAGACTGTGGGGGCGGGTGCATGTTCCAGTGTAAGGAGGTGTCTGGTGCTGAGGGAAGTATCAGGGTGAGATTGGAGCTGAGGCCTCTTTCTTCCAGCTGGGAAGATAGCATGTATATAATAACTATATTCAAAATATAAGAGCAACTAGGTGGTATAGTGGATAGAATGGCAGGCCTAAAGATGGGAGGTGCTGGCCTAAGACATTTCCTGGCTCTATGATCTGGGTAAGTCATTTAACTCCAGTTGCCTAGCTTTGCCCTTTTTTCTTAGAGTTGTTCCTATCCCAGAGACTAAGGATTATATGTATATAATCCTTATATAGATATATAAAGTATATGTATATGTACATATATATATATAATATGGACAAATATATACATATTATATATATGGACCTTTGTTTTCATTAGGGGAATCCTGGGTGAGGAGGCTCATCTGACCAATGCAGGCTAACACCTACTTTGCATCCTATAATCTTAGAGAGTTGCCAAGAGCACTGACCACTTAAGTGACTTGTCTAGAATCTCACAGCCAAATGTGTACCAGAGATATGATTTGAAATCAGGTCTTCTGGGCTCTTTTGAGGCCAGATACTGTGAAATCATGCAAAGTATAGAAAAGTATTCTTTTAGAAAGTGGCACTTGTGCTAGGTACTTGAAAGGAACTAGGGATTCCAAGAGGCAGAGGTGAGGAAGGAGGGCATTTGTAAGATTTGAAATTAGGTTTTGACTCAATATGAGAGTTATAAAAGTGGTCACCATTTATAAAATATTAGCCCCCAAGTTAAAATAACTGTTAGTAGCTTTTATTTACAACAGGGTAGAAAAAGTGAAAGTGGGAAATGTAGAAAAGAGACAGAGTCTTAACTAGTCTACCAGCTCTTCTCTGGTGAAGTTTGGCTCAGCCCCCAGCAGATGCTTACCCAAGTCCCGATTTCCATGTGGATTTCCTGATAATCCTGTCGTCAGTTGGAGTTCCACCAACATAGAATGACTCCAAGGAAAAGAAAGTAGCTCCACTCTAAGGAAAGAGTCCCTCCAAAAGCCAAGGCAGGAATGCCACCAAGCCAGAGGAGCCCCAAATCCAGGAAGACATGATCTTTTATAATCCTTTTTCTACATCACTTCCTGTCTCTCCTCCACTTCATAGGAACTAATCATAGCTTCCAAATTTGCCTACCACTGCCTGGGGGATACTGTCTGTAGGATCCACCTCTCCTCCTTTGAGAGTATAAACTCTTATCAGAAGGATTCACAAGTTTCTGACTTGATTGAATTAAAAGGAAGGAGCTCTAAGTACTTGATTGAGTTAAGATAAAGAAATTTCCTTTCACACAATGTAGGAAGGGCAAACAGCCAATGCAATGGGATCATTTACAGGAATGGAGGAGTGTTTTATGTAATACTAAGGAGATGGACCAATGTGGATGGATTATAGAACAGTAATGGCCAGCTCAGATAGAGACCAGTGGCATATTGACTAGAAAACAATTAAAAAATTTAAATGAAAAAAGTAAATGATAAGATTAAAAACCATTTTGAAAATTAACATGACCTATGTTGTAGTGTATTTTTTTTATTTTATTAAATATTTTGAAGCCACTTAATACCTCTGTTTGGCGGAGAGGGTTAAGGAGGGAGGAATTAATGTGTAAAAGGAATAGAAAGTTGGAAGTGGCCAGATTGTGCCATGTCCCCAAAAAGACAAAAGCCCATCCATCAAAGCACAGAATTATATTTGTCAACCTTTATTCATACAAGTAGGCGCACATGGAGATCACAGAAGTATTGTAGGAAGCCTTCTCCCAACTCCTTTTCCTCAAGGTTTCCCAAGCAGAAGTAGGGCTCTTAATTTTAGCAAACACCAGATGGGAACAGAACTTTCCTGCCTTAGTTCCCTAGCTTCCATAACAAGTAGAAAATATGGAAGTTGGCAGGATACTTGTTGATCCTTATGTCTGGCTCTCAGGGGCAGCTGTGTGGTACAGTAGATAGAATGCTAGGTCTAGAGTTAGGAAGACCTGAATTCAAATCTAGCCTCAGGTACTTACCAGCTATATGACCCTGGGCAAGCCACTTAATCCTATTTACTCTATCAATTTTCTTGTCCTTAAAGTGAGTTGTAGAAAGAGATGGCAACCACCCCAATACCTCTGCAAGAAAACTTCAAGAAATTACTAAGAGTCAGACAGGACTGAAAATGACTAAACAGTTCTAGGTCCCAGCTTAAAATTTAGTACTTTCCTCCCCCCTTAGTTTCCATTGTAGAACTTCTCGTCTCTGTGCCTCCCAAGTAACTATAGTGGCACGTCACCATGAGGGTAGATGATTTGGTGACTGATGAGGCAATAAAAGTTGTTTGACTTCCAAGTGACATCCTTACTTATACAAGCAACTGATTAGCAAAAAGATGAGATAAAAATCCTGGCTATCCTCAAATTTTCTTCTAGAAAAGTTGTTTCTTCTCAACCCTTCCTTCCAAGCCTAAAAAGAGATAATAGGAGAATAAAACTGCCCTTAAAACATGTTCATTATAGACTTAAATGAACCTTTGAATGGATGTATTAAGGTCTGGGTTGTTCTACCTTAGACAACAACTTCTTAAAATTGGAACTGTATTAAACTTCTGTATTGGAGCTGTATTAAACCGATCCACCCAACAAGCATGTATTCCATTAACATTAACAAACTGTTATATGTTAGTAATGTTTGGCATAGAAAACACTTTAACACTTGCATATATGGCCTCACAATAACCATCTGAAAAAAGTGCAAAGATGATATTGTCTATGAAAGTATGTTTTTGCATGATAATACATGTATCTGTAATACTATAATACTATAATAATATAATAATCTATCCCTGGAAGTGGGGAGGGAAGGAAGAGGAGACAATTTGTATGTTATAAGTTCAGGAAACCAGATGTTGGAAATTATTATTGGGAAATTTTAAAAAATGTTTCCAAAAAGATATTGTCTACATTTTATAGATGAGTAAACTGAGACAAACAGAGAGTAACAGACTGAGTAGCCCATGGTCACAAAGTTGTTCAGATGAGACCCAGATGTCTCCTAACTCTCTGTCCTGAACTTTTTTTGTTATCCTGTCCTGTGCTGTAATATTGTATTTTAGGGGTTATCTGATTCCCAATATGCCTCTCTATTTGTCCAGATCACCCTGTGATTATAATCGGAGGTCACAGCAGGCAGAGGAGATGGAAGCTAAGTGGTTATGTCAGGTTGTTGAACTGAGGCTTTACTCCGATGTTCATTTTGCTTGTACTTATATGAGTACATCAGAGCTTAGCCCAAAACTCACATGCTACTGTTGGTAACTAGTCAGTATCTAAGTGACTTGGGTCAGTTTTATCAAGAAGGTCTTTTTTTTTTTTTTTTTTTTTTTTTTTTTTTTTTAAATTGTGTCATGATGGATGGTTTGGGGTTTTACTTTTGATTTTTGGTAACTGTCTCTTCTTCCCTCCTTTCTGAACTTTATTGCTTGGTCCCAGACTGTGAATGCTGCCATTCCATGGGGGGAGCCCATCTCATCTCCTTCTGACCAAGATGGACGTTGGTGGTTGCTGGCTAACTTTGTGACTAGCATGCGAGTCATAGGATTCCAAGCTAGAAAGAATTTTAGAGACCTTCTGCTCCCTTCCTTTTTCTCCATTTCCTTTCATCTTAAAAATATAGGGATTGGACCAAATGATTTTATAGCTCTAGAATTTTGTGATTCTTTAGTCTCTTAGATCAAGTATAAGGGAGGAATTTGGGTATGGATGAGAACAAAGTTTGCTAGTCCACAGGGAAATAAAATTCTTGACCTCTTTAGCTCTAAAAGAGCTATCTGTGATTTACTTTTTTTCTTAAATGTTTCCTACTCTTATGTGTGGGTTGAACAACTACTAAGTACCAAAAAATAAATAATTAAAATAACCTTACCCTTCAGCCTCCTTTGATGTTGCTAAGTGATTTTCTTATCATCAGCTCTTTGTTTCTGACAGACAAGAGTCTCTTAAACTGCATTTAAACCCATGGGATTTAAAATCTACCAGCATTGTTTGTAGTTTGTTCTTTCACAATTCAAAAACTGAAACAATGTGTTATTTAGCAAACATACTTACCTTGATAAGATCATTTTCTGCTACATTTTATTTATTACTTTTCTCAGGATTCACTGATTTTCCTGGTTCTTTCTTTCAAAAAAAAATTTTTTTTAATCATTCAGGGGATTCATACAGCAGGTGCTTCTTAGTTGGGAAAAGTTAGTTGGTCCCAAATGGAATGCTCTTCAGTATTTACTTTGGTATCACTGGGAGATAACCCAAAGACTCTGCTTTTCCATTCTGTAAATACACAAGATTATTTATCTGTTTTGCTTCATCTTTCGGTTTAGAGGGTCTGTGGGCCAGATCAGAGCAGGCCTCTTAGGAAATGAGGTAGCTAAAGTCTTTTGAAAGAATTGCTGATAAAGCCAGATTTTTCCAGGTTAACAAAGATGGATGGAGAATTGAAAGTACTTTTTTCCTCCATCCTTGACTGATAATGATAGCAATAATAAATACTGGGTTTGAAAAATTAAGATTCTTTTATTTATCATTTATTTCACCGAGATTTCCCCCTATATCCTTTCCCTTTCATTCCGCCCAGAGAGAATTCTGAACTTTTTCTTAAATGCAGCACCAGGCTCTTTCTTCTAAAAACAAGTTTTGATAACCAGGCACTTTGAGGTGATTGCTTAAGTTTGGATTCTCAGCCATATCTTCAGATGCGACCTGAGGCCCTGTTTAAAGTTCCCATTAGACCCTTCTCCTCCTTCCCTCCTTCATTGATCCCTATCTCTCTCTACTTTGTTTCTTGATTAGCAAAGCAGCCTGGTGGATTCCCTGGCTCAGATTCTCTCTGCCTGCCTGGGGTGGCTTTAAGGTAGGACTATTTCCCTTTATGGCCACAATTTGAAAAAGAAAACAAACAGTAGAGGCTCCAGTTGCTGCCCAGCAGGCCAGGAAAATAGTTTTAATTCTCCTTATGCTTGGGTTCAAAGAGCACTTAACATTTTATGGGAGTGACCAGCCTCCCTGGGTACTCCTGGTTTGTGTGAGGCTATGTTTCAGCTCAGTGGACAATTAACCATGTTGACCTCTCTCTCTCTCTCTCTCTCCCTCCCTCCCTCTCCCTCTCTCTCTCTGTGTCTGTCTTTCTCTTTCTCTCTGTTTGTCTTTCTGTGTCAGTCTGTCTGTCTCTTCTGTCTGTCTCTCTGTCTCTCTGGCCCTTTGTGGAATGGAGAGAAGAGAACTGATGCTCATGCTTTGAAGATTTGAAAAGAAAGAAGGGACCAGTGCCCCCTTTGAGCAGAGCATCAGGCAAGGGTGGGGAAACATTTGATCTGGTTCAAAGGAGATATCTCTGAAGCATGAAGATTGAACTGATTGTGAACTCATTCTACCAAAAGAAGCTTAGTCTGGAAAACAAGTCATCAAGGAAGAATCCTTCAATTATGAAGTCCATTGGCCTAAAGATTTTTATTCTCATATCAGTTTAAAATAGAGAGTGGTGAGAGTGATATATAAGAAACCATTTCTTATAGTAGAAATGTTTGAATAGTTTAAGGGTCATTTCTAAAGAAAGTAAAAACAATAATTGTGTTTAATTCTTTAAGATCTTTCCAAAGTGAGCTAGCATTTTGGGGCACAGAACTACCTGAAGAGTTGATCCATCTCTTTATGTTTAAATAATGAGGCCAATTTTCCCTCTTAGCAAGTCCCTCTGTCATTTGAGCCTCACAAGAACACTGAGAAGTAAGTACATTTTATAGATAAGAAAACTGATGATGAGACTGTGATTTAATAGTAAATGCCGGAGGTATATTTTAAACCTAGGTAGAAACAGGAACATAACTAGAAATTATTTTGTCTTATGAAAAATTCAAAAAGTAAGCTGGGTACTTAGAGGGCCACATTAACTTTTTTCCTTTAATACATTTTATTGATATCTTTTGTTTTGACATCACCTAACATTTACAGTATAACCATCCCTTTCCTCCTGTAGAGCAATCCTTTATAAACAATGAATAAAAAAAGAAACAAAAAAGGTCAATATTAGCCAACATATTGGAAAAAGTCTTTGTTCTTCAGTCATGTCCAACTCTTCATGACCCCATTTGGAGTCTTCTTGGTAAAGATACTAGAGTGCTTGCCATTTCCTTTTCCAGTTCATTTTATAGATGAGGAAATCAAGTCAAACAGAGTAAAGTGACTTGCCCTGGGTCACATAGCTAGTTAAAAAAAAAAAAAAAGCTCAGGCCTGGCACTCTTATCCACTGGGCCTCCCCAAAGTCTTTTTTTTTTTAATTTAGAATATTTTTCCATGGTTATATGATTAATGATTTTTCCCACCCCTCTTTCCTCCCCTCTCCAGAATCTGACAAGCAGTTCCACTGGGTTATACATGTATCATTGTTCAAAACCTATTTCCATGTAATTCATATTTGTAGTAGAGAGATTTTTTACCATCAAAACCCTAATCATATGCCCATCAAACTACATGGTCAATTATATGTCCCAAAATCTTAGCTATGATGTAGTCTTCTATACCTACGGCCTCTCATCTCTGCAAAGAAGAAAGAAGAGGATGTATGCATTCTCATACTGGAGCTGCATTTTAGGAGTTGCTGCCATTGTAGCATTTCTTCCTACATCTCAGGATTCCCATGTGGTTATAACTGGAGGTTGCAAGAGGCAGAGGAGATGTTGTTGTTACCTCAAGTTACTAAGCTATGGCTCCCTTTCTCTGTCATGCACTTTGATCGTTAGGTATATGATGAAACTGGTTAATGTCCATTAGGGGAAAGAACAAATACCAAATTGGAGATGGAAAGGCCTAGGATATTGTCCTTTGATTAACCTTATGACCTTGGACAAGTCTCTAAGCTTTATTTATTTATTATGTATTTTATATATTTTAATTTATTATATGTAGTTTATTTTGGGTTGTTTTTGTTGTTTTTTTATCTAGATCTTATATTTTTTATCTAGATCTTATATATATTTTTATTTATTTATTATATGTTGTTTATTTTGGATTGTTTTTGTTTTTTATCTAGATCATATATATTTTTTTATCTAGATCTTATATATATATATATATA